>NC_079505.1:48286370-48462754 GCF_030052815.1 Hevea brasiliensis
GACAAATTTTTTCTTCTTCTTCTCCAAATTCCCATAGCTCTCTCTATCCCATTTCTTCTCTCACCAAAAACCTCCATTAAAGTATGCTTTAAGCTTGCTTTCAACCACTTAACCCTACTTTGACCTCAAACTAGTTCATAAAAACTTGTTAGATCAACTTGAGGAAGCTTTAGAAGAAGGAAAGAAAAGAAAAAAAGGAAGGAAGGGAAGAATTGAAAATTCTAGTGGAGGTAAGCACTTGTACTTGGAAATTTAAGTTTATTTGTTGTGTTTATGACTCAATTAACTTAGATCTTAAATTAAAATCAAAAGAAAATAATTGTTAAGGGACCAAAAGAGTACCATGACAGTACCATTATATTCCTCCTCCGTTTATGAGGTTGAAATTGACTATATTCCTCACTCTCTCGCTTGCCCATTGAGGTTGAGATCGGATGAGTACTAATAGAGCTAGTTAGCCACATCCCTCATTGATTTCGATTAGTAAGGTTGTAGATTGCTTTGTCGTGGTGTACAACACGGCATTAATCGAAAATTTTATGTCATGACCTAAGATGTGTATGGATTGACAACACTGTGTTTATTAAATTATTTGAAAAAAAAAATTATATTATAAATGTGATTTGAAAATTGTGAAATAGGATTGTGAACTGTTTGAATTATGATTTAGCAGTGAATGTTTTATATTCAGTAGTTTAAATTTTTATTGTGCACCACTGAGTAAATCATACTCAGCTTATTTTGCTATCGTAAATAAGGAAAAGGAAAAAGCAGTAGAGTGAGTTGCTGAGTAGACGAGGACTACACTGAAATTTTTGTACGGGTATTTATTTATACTCCTGTAGTTTATTTTGATGTAAATATAGTAGTGTTCATATGTATTAATGTAATTTGAGTAGTTGAACAGTAAACTTGTAATAATATTATTTTTGAATTTTCTTTCTGTAAATTCAGTCTTATGTATGTAAATGAAATTTACTGAGATGAAATGTTGATAATTTCATAGATTTATTTTGAAAATATTGTGACTTGTGAATTTTGAGTTGAATTGTGGTTGATTATGTGGATTTGGGTTGTATTGCAGGTTGAGAGTTGTGAAATAAATTATTAGAAGTGCTTTTTATAGGTCTTTAAAATTTATTTTTTCACAATTATAGACGGCACTCTGCCGAAATTTTTATAAAATTTGCGAAAAATAAAATTTATTAAAATTTTTACCTAGTCTTTAAAACAAAATTAAAAGTTTTTAATACCTATTAAAAGTGCTCACCACCTTCAAAAGAAGATAAAATAATTTTAAAATCCCTTGTAGTGTATTTAATGGGCTATCAATGGGTGAAGTTCAGTAATTCATTAAGTATACTACGGGAACATGTCATGCCTCACGGAGGGGTAAGGTGTGACAGTAACACCATAGTCCATATATCAAAAATTGCTTTGAACCTTCAACTTTTAGGGAAAATGCAATTAGGGATCGCTTGCACCTCAAGTCAAGTGAACAATGAATAAAACCCAGTAAAAGCCTTTTTGTGAACAATCATTTAACAATGTGAGTCATGAAACTGAATGTCTCTAGTTATTTATTGAGAGAAATGGTGGATGAGGTAGGCATATGCTCTTTCAAAATTGATGCCAAGCTCTTTGCCAAACTCAAGAGTTGTAGTTGCTTCCATTTCTAGTTTTAAGGAAAAATCATCAAGCTTAGATGAGAGAAGAGCATTCATGTGGCAAATGTCACTATCAATGACAGAAATGATAATGACCGCTATCAGTAGCAGAACAAGATGAGGTGAATTTGTTCTTATTAGAATAATTTTAAAAAGCCCTTTTTTATATTTGTGTTTTCCATCTGTGGCAGGTTTTGGGTAGAGCCCCCACAAATCAAAGATAGAATTAGAACGTTTCCTTTATTTGAGGATTTTAAAACTTTTAAGAATAGAAAGGGGAGATCACTATCAGAAAAGGAGTAAGAAGACACGGGCTAGTTAGAAGGCCTAGTAAGGGCGGATACAATAACTAAAGTGGCTTGGGCTCTAGCTGAAGATTGGTTCTTGAAAGAAAAGTGCTAATCTAATTCAAAATTGTCTATATGAGGGTTAGAATACATAGTGATTTGGTGATCAACAAGCATCTCAGGCTCAAGATCACAGCTCACATAGTTTGGTACAGTTGTTATATTAGAACTTTCGATGATTGCAGCACCTGGGGCTTCTAAATGAGCTAATCTTCATGGGATAAGCCAATCAATGAAGAGTCATTTTGAAATGGGCGACTAATTTGACTAACCACATCATCACTATTCTTTGCATTTAGAGAGAATTCAATAACCTTGTCTATTGCCCTTTTGAGAGATGACTTATTAGAAGATTCTTGGGCACACATCATATCCATGTGTTTCATTATGTCCAGATGTATCAAGATTACTATCCCTATCGGTTGACATGTCAGCAACATAAGATGAAGACTCCACATCATCACTCTCCTTCTCACTAAACTGATAGGGATTCTTTCTATGAAAAGCAAAAGCTAAGAGGAACTCCTATTGGGTTCTTCAACAACTGTGACATGCTATCTTATGCAATCCAAATCTACCTTAATCAATTTGTTAAAAGGTTTAATGGAATTTGTTAAAGAACATATTCTTGCAAAATCCAGTTTAGACTTGCACTGAGTGGAACTGTGAATAAGGACAAAGGTGTGGCAAATATTCCTAATTCATAGAAAGAACTTATCGCACCATGCATGTAGAGGAATACCTTGGAATCTTAACCAAACTCGGTGTTGTAAAGTAATAGAGGAAGGCTACCAAGGTCTAAATTCAGAGAACCTATTGTTGAGCGACGAAGATTGTTCTTTAATAAATGATTTCATTAATTCAACAAACATCAAAGGTTAGTAAGACAAGGTCGCCACCCAAGGGGGTAACTTTTAATGAATAAGCACCATCAGTGCTAAGATGATTGCCTTATAACTTTGTTTTCTTTTATTTGTTATTTTAATTATTTTTGCTTTATGGTTGCCTTGCATGATTACATATGTGCTGTTTATTTAAGTGTATGCGTTATTTATCTTCCCTTCTCTTCTCTGTATCCACTATTCCAAACTCAGTCCATAGCTTATGATTACGATGGATAGTGGTCTACTATAAGAGGTACATGCCACTCTTTCATGGCATATTTCAAGCATTATGATAGTGTTAGTGAACATAGTGTAGAACCAAGTTAAGGTCAAATCTGCTACCTCCACATATGAATGTTTAATTTTTAAATTTTAAATTTCCACTTCTGTAAATAAATTGATGTGATTTAAACTTCAAGGAATCTTTATTGATTTTTATGTTATATATTATATTTAAAGGCTAGTTAAAATTAATGAAAAGAAAAAAGTTCATTCTTAATACTCAGTTTGGATGGTAATCTTTAATGTGTCCTTTCAGTTCCTCCACATTATGTCATAGCATATAAAGGTTGAAACACTAATAAACCTCACTTCAGCAATTCTTCACTTATAGATTTTTCTATTAAAGACCCATGGATAAGATCCCATACTAGAGTTTATAATACAATCCTAGTAGGAATAATTAATGCCAAACAATTGAAAATGGTAAAAGTAGATAAGTTACATATAAGAATAACCAGTTTAGGTGACAAGCAAAACAATATTTCTTTCAATTTTGGTTCCTTGATCCCTTTGAAAAAAAAAATCTTTAGAAGGGAAAAGTAAATTTGAAGAGAGGTGTGGCTACTCAGAAAACTCATCAATCCTTATATATCACGTTATGGAAAAACTTATCTACACCTGTTCCATCATAGAACCAAGACATAAATGTGTGATCTTATCATACATATTATGTCTTGTTTCCACAGTGGATCGAGTCTAGTCCAAAATTTCCCGTTACATTATAGATGCAAGCTAAGAAGCTCTTATCATTTTACCAAACAATTAATTAAAATTCCTTAAACAAGGAAAATTTTAAGACACAATAAGAAGGTGCAACTACAAATAATCTTCTAAAGCAACATCCACAGGAACCTCATATCCAAAAACCATGGAGTAATCATCCAATTCATCAGAGGTGAACTTTGGCATCCTCCAGCTTCTTGCAAGTTCAGAGTCATGGCCAATGGTTAGAAGCTCTAACACCTAAATAAGATAAGAGAGATTATTTTTCCCCATTTTATGATATATGTAAGATGAATTTTTCTTATTTAGACCCGTTTCACTATAGACTCAAGATACAAGATATGTGGTGAGACTCATTTCTTAAATACATAGTTCTCATATATTTATGTTTTAAATCCATGGTGGGCTGGATTTAGGTATAAATATCTCAAGAATAATAAATAAGCTATGTACCAATGAGCTGAACTCAATGTTTTATATTATAAAAATGAGCAAAAACACTTGCCTCACTCATTGATGGACGCCATACCGAGGACTGTCTCACACAATATGAAGCCGTTAGCACTACTCTGTACATTTGGTCTTCATCAAATTTGCCTTCTAGTTTTGGATCAGCTAGTTCACTGATCTTTCCAGATTCCATTAGAGGCTTTGCCTACGCATAGTAACAAGTCATTTTAGTGTATATAAAATCCATTTTGAACTTGTACCTTACAACAAATATATAATTAATGGTTGCATACCCATAAGAGAAGGTTTTGTTTGGATGAATCCACAGGCCTTCGGCCAGATATAATCTCCAAAAGCAGAACTCCAAATGCAAAAACATCAGTTTTCTCATCCACGATTCCATGCATGAAGTACTCTGGTGCCAAGTACCCAAATGTACCTTCAATTGGAATCACAGCATGGTGAGTCCACTTGTTAGGAAGCCACTTTGCCAACCCGAAATCCGTGATCTGCTTAAGACACACATGATTTCTTCATGTAAATTAACCAGGAAGAAGAATAAGAAGAAGAAGAAAGAAGAAGAAGGCAATTATGCTAGAGCTTTGCTTCCATTGTTTAGTTAATTCACCTGTGGTTCATAATCGGGTCCAAGAAGAACATTAGAGGCTTTTATGTCACGGTGTATTATTCGGTGCTTGCAGCATTTATGGAGATAATGTAGACCTCTAGCCACTCCAAGGACAATCTTGAATCTCACTGCCCATTCTAAGGACAGGCTTGTTTTTCCTGATATTCATAATCCAAATTTAGTTTTTGTTTTGATTTCTATTAAAGGGTACAAATTTTTTCTTCCTTGTGCATGCATTAGTTCAAAAGGTTAGGAATGCTTCTTGAAATACAACTCAAGTCTTACAAGAACAGGGAAATTCTTTCCTAATCTGGTTTACCATGAACCCAAGATACAGACAAAGGTCACACTATACAGATCTTATGTCTTAAGTTTATGATAAACTGGATTTAAATTAAAAAATATGACCAAAACATTGATTATGCATTACTTTTGGCATAGTCATGCATCTACCCTTTATTATAACTCCATTCTCTCAGTTTTGCTGGCATGACTAGCTAGTGTTGCATTATGGGACCCTTAATTGTGATTGATTTCATAAATAGATCATTATTTCAATTTGTCACAATGAAATAACTTAAATTTAACCAACAATATCAATTATGTCGCTTGCACTAGAACCTAGCTTGGTCATAGCCGAAAATTTAATAGAAGAGAAAACAGACAGATGAGAGCTTTAGTCGAAGAATATATATATATATATATATATATATATTTTTTTTTTTTCTTCTGTTGTGATACTATTAGCTCGATTTTCGATTTTATATAATAGAGTTTAAATTTAATATTTATATTAAGATTTGCACCTTAATTATTTCAATTATATTTGTACCTTAATTAATTCGGCATGAGTTTTAGCATAAGTAAGATTACTTTTTATCCACTACACCATATTAGTGGGATTAAACAAATCCTAATCAGAATGATATGTAAGATTTGCAGCTAGATCTTGGTTGGATTCTGAGCTAAATAAGATATAATAAATACCCAAAAAACTTGCATTGTTTTCACTATAACCAATAGAAATTCAATGACTTGTGACTAAAAATGATTGTGTTAATTTTAGTGGCAATAGATGAAATGAACGCCTTTATTTTGCTAGGTTTGCCAAGCAATTGTGAAAGGAATATTGCCATACCATGCAATGCAGATGCCAAATTTCCATTTTGAAAGAAATTGAAAATGAGATAGAGTCCATTTTCAATGCAGCAGCCAACTAAATTTGCAGTATTGGGATGGCAGACATGAACAATAATACCCAATTCTATGAGGAACTCTTTCTCCTTTGTAGCATCCTTGTTGTCCTCAGCTAATCTCTTCACTGCAATTCTTCTCCCATCTGAAAGGTCACCTCTATACACCTCTGAGTACCCTCCTCTGCCTACTATATTTTCTGATTATAATCAAACCAACCAAGCAGACAGTAGATCACTTTCCAATTCAAATCATATAATTAAGTTAATTAAGAAATATTTATGATAAAATAAAATATGTATATATATATATATATATATATATATATATATATATATATATATATATATATATGAGAGAAGTTATATATGTATACATAATATCAATTACTTTAAAGATAAATTTCAAAATTCAAATGAGATAAATCTAAAATTTTAGTAGGGAAAAATATTATTGGAATAAAATATCTAAAGAAATTGGTAAAATCAGTGAGCAATATTACTTTAGGATAAATTTTAAAATTCAGAAGGGCAAACCTTAAATTTTAAGTTTTTCAAAACGAAATACAGTATACGTTGCAATGTAAAATTATATATTTGTAGTGTATAAATTGATAAAAAAACAGAACTCGTTAATTTTTTAAGAATTCAGTAATGTAACATGTTGGGTGACTGAGTATCAATCTGTTTGGTTTGAAAACTGAATAAATTAAAATTTATGGTAGACTAAATTAAAATGAACTAAAATGGAAAGAAAATCAAATCAAATTAAATCAGTTTAATTTGATTCAATTTAATTTTTTTAGTTTGGGCTTCATCTTGAGATTTTTTTTTTGACTTATTATGGAGTCATTTCAGACTTAATTTTAGTTATTTCATATTTTTAATTATAATTTGAGATCTAATAATAATTAATAAAATAATAAAATTTATTTTCAATTTTATTCGAGTCAATTTTATCGATTTTCTTTAAAATTAAATCAAATAGATAAGTTTTCTTTAAAAAAAAAAAATAACCAAATTGATTTAAAAAAAATGGAATTTTTAAATTAAATTAGTTCAATTTATTTGTTTATTTTTCATTTTGAACAGAATTTGGCTTACCTTCATACGCAGGAAATTCATGCATTAATAAATTCCACTATGTATTTTGTGTATTGGTCAATAATGAACAGGATTTAAAAAAGAAAAATCATGCTTTAGAAACCGTGGATAAATCTGGAAAAAGAAAATTAGCACTTTGAAATGCTTTAGTTGCATTCTAAATTACCTGTGTGGAAGTTATTTGTGGCGTTGGCAATCTCTCCATATGTGAAGCACTTAAGCAACGGCTGTTGCTTCTCTTTGTTGGAAAAACTGCCCCGTCTTTTTCTCAACGGTGACGTAAAGATTGAGGAGATAATTTTGCATGCAGACATTTGCTTTCTTATTTTCGATTCGTTTTTGAACTTGGAAGGCAGTGAAGGTGACTCAGTAGTAATGCTTGAGCCTTCAAAGCTGATGGTATCATCTTCTGTGCTATGAGATTCTCCATCAAGTTCATCTATTACAGATCTCGGTGAAGATTTTTGACTCGTCACTTTTGATACAACAGGGGAGGTAGTAGCCCTGCCACTTCGATTGCACAACCACCTGGAACTTGATTCAGTTTCTGCAACAAGAGAAAGATTAATTACCCAGGTTGAAATTGAAGTTGGTTTTATTTATTCTGAGTAAATTAAGGGTTCTTGTTTTAGAATAAAACCAACCTTTTGAATCAGAATTTTGCAGACGCTGTACACATTTTCCAATTGAAATCACTGTACAGCCTTCTGGGGCATGCTTAAAACAGTACCTTATAACTTCATGCCAAGTTCTAAACAAGGTCAAAACAATAAGGGTAATGTTATTTGTGAATGATCATGTCAAAAAACCAATGGAAATTATCAAATATTGAACCTTGTTTCTCACCTGTTTGATCGGCTTCTCAAGCCACGAATAAGAAGATAGTCAGCTGAAATAGATTTTGCTTCCTGAATTAGCCCTTTAGAGATGCTAGAGCTAAAGCCTACTCTAGCCTCCAAATTTATCTGGAAACAGAATCTTAAATCAGCCTGAATGGATTTGTTGAAGAATGAATTTAACAAGAGTTGTGTACCTGCTGAGATTGGCAGGTCCTGGCAAATTCTCCAAGCACAGAAATAACATGTGCTTTTGCTTGGCGAATCTGCGAACTTTTCCCCTTTATCAATTCGCGCTGCTTCTTTGTCTCCTCACCAACTGTTTTCAACAAATAATAAACATGCATGTTATTTCAGAAGGTGCATAGAACTTGATTAATTCAATATTCACAGAGAGAGAGAGAGAGAGAGAGAGAGAGAGAGAGAGAGAGAGAGAGAGAGAGAGAGAGCTAACCAATAACATGAATGGCAACAATGTCGTCATTGGGACGAGCAAGAACTGAGATTGCCCATGAGAGAAGCTCTTTACTATCATCTAGGTCTAAAGGGATGGCCATCAGTATTTTGGCAGGAGCTGAAACAGGGATCATTTTATCTGCAACCAAATGGCCGACCAGCTTTAGATTCTTTGTCGATGAGTTGAGACTAGGAATCTCCCTTATGTTATTTTGCTTTTTATGAGGCTTCTATTATAAATCTGAAGCACTGAAACTCATGAGCTTAATAATAAAGTGCAAGGGAACAACAGAATGATTAAGGTCAGTAGAGAGTGAAGGCCACATTTTGCTCTCTCTCTCACACACACATTCTATTATTCTTGTTAAGGAAGCATAGAAAGGCTTTTACAGTGGCAATAGGCCAGATCGAAGTGATTATAGAACTCTTTCTCTAAAGAAAATGGGAGTAGAATTAAGTGTTTATGGTTGGGTGCTTTGGGGTATAAGCAAAGGTGATTGGCATATGCATTTGATAAGTCTTGCTATCTAAGCCAAAATTTCAAACTGGCTATAACGAAGTAATAATTTGTTGGATTTGGTAGGAAGGTCTATTTGCCACTCAAAAAGAAAGCCTTATCTTTATCATGAATGAAACGTTGAGAAGAAACTAACGGTTCCCCTTTCCACATGGAAGAGAGAGAGAGAGATTTTTTTATTCATTCAAGAGTATGGGACAACTGCTGTTTGTCTTCAACTCTACCCTCCAGGCTTAGACATGGGCATATGGCAAAATAATGTCTTACTATAAGATACTTCATCTTTATTCATTCATGTTACAAACGATTATCAAAGATGAAGTCCCACTACCATTTGTAAATTTTTTTTTTTTTTCATATTGGGTTAAGGTGGCTCATATTAAGAATATTATCGGACACTTAAAATTTGAAATGAAGGGAATGTTATATATAGATCGTGATATATTTACTGTTTGTGCGTTGCTCTCCCAGAACAGTGCATTATTATTTTGAGGACATTTTCATAATGGGTAGAGGCATTATCATTTGTGGCTTCTTTAAACACTAGTCATATAAAAAGTAGGCAAATTATTGAATGCTCATGATGTATGCGCATCCTCATTTACAAAATAATAGTGTCTATACTCCTAATTTAAGGAATAACTGCTTCTTTGTGAGTAATGGATGTACTGCTTTTTAATATTGGATGTGTACAATATAATTTACAAAAAAAAAATCCTAATATGGTATATTTTGTGAATTTTCTCATAATAAAAGAAAGCAGTCAACTGCGTGAATGTGGACATATTAATATGTGTTTTCTCTCTTTTGAATTGTCTTTTTTGGCTTATTCTTGAGTAGCGTTTGCAAAATTTTGGTCGCTGGATGAAAGAACATCTTTGTGTGTCACATGATACTATTTCACTGCGAGGTTTCTTCCATTTGGACAAACTAAAGTCGTCTTGAGCAAGGACCTTATTAGATGGGTTGCTTTTCTCACAATACTTTTGCCATCTTTCCACCGCAGTTGCAACTTTATTTAGAAGCTTCGTTGATGAGAGTATTTTCATTAGCATTTACCTAACATTTAGCAATCGATTCATCTAAAATTTTCTTGTGTGAAGTGAAAGAGTTGCATCATACAGCATGATTTTACTTAGAGAAAATCCACCTGAATGTCTATTTTTCTTTCTTTTTTTTTTTTTAATTTTTCAACATCATTTTTTTTCATAAGAGGCACAATAAATTAGAAAATAATTGATAGGCTACATAATGAAGATAGTCTCCTCTCTTCATTATAATGAGTAATCTCATAATAAATAGATAAGATGTTCAAACTCGAAATATTTTCACTTTTTATGTTTTAAAATTCTTATATTTTAAAGTTGAGGGAAGATGAATTAAACTATCAGACTATCCTTAATTAATACATTATTAATGAATTGAATAATTTGCCATTGTAGTGGTTGGTAAGTGATGAGGCTGAGGACAATAATTTTGGAGGAAAAGTCTTCAATGAATCTGAATCAAATATAACCTTCAATGAACCCGAAATGCATTAATAACCTGAGTTTTTTTTTTTTTTTTTAATCATTTTTTTTAACAGCATTGTCCTTGAGTGGGCCAACCCTGTTTTGGTCATTTCCAGGTAGGCCTGTAAAGTCTAAAGGCCTGAGGAGGTTGATCCACATTTAGTGGGCCAATTTTGTACAGAATGACTGGTACATATCTAATATATCCCAACCAACAAATAATATCATTTCTGAAAGGAAGTCCCAACGATGCATATTTGCAATTAGAAATTCGAATCATTAGGAAAGCCGATCCTGTATCCATCCCAATCCCTATTAATTACGTAAAATTTTGATCCGACGTATCAATTTCAACTGAATTTTTTTAATTTAAAATAATTTACGATCATTTTAATTCATATAAAACTTGAAGTGATCTAAACTTAAATGACCAGCAAATTTAGAAAAAATCATTTGAAATTTGATCCAAAATTTTGATTTAAAACTGATCCATTTAAATTGAATTAAATCAAACTAAAATTTTGATAAAAAAAAATTAAATGAATAAAAATACATTTTTTCTGATAAAAATCAATATTTTGGCCCGAAATAATCAATAACCCACAAATTCATCAGGATATGATTCAAAATCATTTATGCATAGTCACCGATTATTTCAGTTAAGAGGTGCATAGAACTTGATTAATTCGTATATCACTTGAAATAATCTAAACTTAAATGACCAACAAAATTAAAAAAAAGAAAGTCAATTAAAAAATCCGATTTAAAACAGACCCATAATCAACTATAATTTTGATAAAAACTTAAATGAACAAAAAAAAGTCTTTTTTTTTTTTTTATCTTATGAAAGAAAAATGCATCAAAATACACTTTAGGAAGCATGGTTAGCAATTTAAAAAAATTTTTAACCCTAAGTTTGATGCATTTTATACTATTGTAAAAACACTTAGTTTTGGTCCCAATCAATTGCTAACAAGCTTAATTGGCTATTAGGAAATAAAGCCCCGACATTCACAAAGTTAAAGTTTAGAGAAATCCTTAATATTATTGGAACCATTCCTAACTTAAAATGAAATTTCATTTTCATTTAAGTTCTCATAAGCCATAGTTGACATTTAGCATAATGTGCTATGACTACTCAATTAGTTCGGAATTAATGCCCCAATTTATGAACCTTGATCATACGTACCATGAATTAAAATCTCTCTGTTACAAAATCCCGATTTCAACTAGAGTCATAGTTCATGTCAAACTCTTATGCTTAGAATCATATGTCCTTCTGTTAATTCTAATTCTTGATTACTTTTCCTGTTAGAAACTCTTTTCTAACTAAGTTTATCTGTCCTGGCCAGGAATTTGAATTCATCAAGAATAATTAAATGGACATAGAATTTTATCCCTATTTACTTAGGGTAACGGATTTCATCTTGACTAACACCTATCTCCATATATAACTAGTCGGAGCCAACACATGCCCATATACTAATACATAGTACAAGTATGAAAGCAGTAGCAAACTCAAACTATCTATATACAAGATAACTATGTTATCTCAGGTCAATGGATTATATGCACTGTTATGATCTAGATAATTTTGTATTAATAAGAATAAACTTCATGTACAAGTCATCTTGTGTCATTGGTTAGCCATACTTATCTTATAAGTGCCCACCATGTTTGTCTTATGGCATGAGACTCACCATTCCATCCCATTAGTATCACATACTAATCCATGGACACAAACATAAGTGACAACTCACCATTCCATCTCATTAGTATCACATACTAATCCATGGACACAAACATAAGTGACAATCAATCCAGATAAATCATGCCTAATGAGGTATCCTTGATTGTGAACTGAATTTATAATATCTTATACTAGAATGTTCTGTCACTTATATTCTTAACAATTTAAGAATAGAACATCTACCAAGATATTAATGGAATTTTCAATTAAATTTAAGCCATTCGAATATAAATGAAAAGAATATTTGCCATTAAATGGGAATAATTGTTTACAATGCACAACACTAAGGCATTACTCTAGAGCATACTACTAACAATCTCCCACTTACACTAGAGGCAATGACTATAGTGTACAGTACTCATATTTTAAAGATGACTATATGACTATCATCAAACTCTGGCTTAAGTGAAGGGATTAGCCGAATTACTAGCTGACGTTATCCTCTGTGTTATTTTTCAACTTGTTTTCTAATTAAATGATTTAGCTAATTCCCAGTGTTCATATTTTAAGTGAGAAATAGTCCCTCTGCCCAACTTAAGGCACTATTGTTGTCAGAGATGAAAAACTGATAACACAATCAAAAGAACCTAATAAGTTCCATTAAGTACTTCTGAATCCAAATAACCCTTTTACAACATCGCATGTAGCAAAATACTTAGCTTCTATAGCAGAATCCATAGTTGTTACCTTTATGAAACCTTTTCATTAAACTGTTTAACTATAATAGATAGATAAAAAAAACCATAAATAGATATATGTAACCTTTGCATAGCCTTATGTGACTATCACATTAACTTATTCAATAAAAACACAATTCTGTGTAACTTTTACATAGTTTGTGTAATTATTAAATTTCTCTATTTGAAATAGACTTTTTATCTTTACCATTTGACTACAAGTCTGAATTTGTAAACTCTATTTGTTACAAATTATTTTCTCCTCTTAACAAGATTTATATTCCAAATACTTGCAAAATATTTAGGAATAACCTCATCATATACTCAGTATTCTAAATCTAAGTTTGATTGGCATTTGCTAGTTACTAATAGCATATGCAATATCCTATTTTGTGTACAATTAAGCATACTTAGCTTCTATCTTTAGGAGTCTTAAAAGATCTCCCTTAAGATAGTTAGATATTTTGCTTCACAAGTAACAATCTTTTCTTTAGAGTCAAACATGTTAAACCCTTTCAACATCCTTTCCAAAACTAGACTTATGAAGAATCCTATTATTCTTATTTGCACTATCTCCATAGATGTAAAACACAAGAACATAGGTTTCATTCCCTAAGTCATAAATGGAGAAAAATATATATAACTAGGCTTTACAATCACTAGTATGCCAATTGTCGTCATTCATATATTGATTTAGGCAAGTAGTTGCTCCCACTCACCTTTTTATACATATGGAACTCCTTGAAGTTTTGCTTAAAACTATAAATGGATGTTTTAAGCTTATGCACTTTGGAACCTTTTCCAAGATAATGTCTTCCTTTATGTTTCCATTAAGGAAGATAGTTTTGAAAACTAGTTATCAAAACGCATAATTATAGCATATTATGTTGCCATCTTTATCTCAATGAATTTAAGCATGGCCTTAGGTACGGAGGTTTCCTCATAGTCAACTCCTTTTCGCAATGTGCTTTGCTTTATAGGTCTCTACCTATTCATTTAGAACTGGTTTAGTTCTTGAGAAAATTTTTAACTCCCGCTAGGTACCATACCCATAGAAAAGTTTACAAGAACATAAATACCGTTCTTAATGATTAAATCCATTAATGGCTTTTACCATTAATGAAACAAACTTATATCAAATATAATTTCTTCATTAATTGTATGATTATCTCTATGACCAATCTCTACATAAATGGACAACTTTTGTACATTGATATGTAGAGTTCTATATCTCTTCAAATATGAGACATAGAAATTAACTTCAAGTTACTGTAAGGGTGACATTACTAATAGGTATAATGTGATGCCCCGTACCCGTCTACTGTATAGCTGAGCAAGAAGTGCCACATTCGGTGCCGGAGCACCTTATCTTATCTTATCATGTCTATTGTAAACTTTTAATATCATTTAAAAGTAGGTATTCCATATGTGTAATTTTTTTTTATAACAATTTATTTCTGTGGATACCTGGGCAGAGCCTCCTCTGTTTTATTAGCATTTGGCGAGTTCCACTAGTTACCTGTTAAAAACAATTCCATATCTGTCTTATATATCCATAGTCATATCATATCATATCATATCATTTTAAGAAATGAAACTCATTCATTCATTCAGATGGAAATTTATATATAAAAGCTTACAAGCTTATTTATAATCCCAAAATGTAAATTTTATTTATTTACAACACAAAATATAACTATATGATGTTTATATATAATAAACAAAAATACTAAGTCTAGTACATGGGCCCTACCAAAATACAAAAGACTAATGAGATGAACTCTGGACTATATGCAGATCTGGTCAACTGCGATCATAACACTATTGTGGTGGCCGTTGCTGTGGTAGCTGCTGATCTCCAGTACCTACGCAATGGAAAATCCAACGCGCTAAGCAAATTGCTTAGTGGTGCATAATCTTAAAGTAGAATAGCTAAATAGTTTAAAATGATAATAAGATGTGTAATTTCATAATTCTGAGTCAATGACATATTTTATAATGCTTTGGAATCAATATATTTATCAGGATCTTATCTATGCATATATTTCATTTTCAGTCTCCTTAAACTCATATCAGTAAATTTATATCAATTCTAAGTTATTTATAAATTTCCTGCACTTTGAGAATAAATTAATTATCAGTATCTTTTCTATTCATTTCTCATACAGTCTAAGTCATTTATGACTTTTCTGTAATTTGGAAATAAATTAATTATCAGTATCTTTTCTGTTCATTCTTATACAATCTAAGTCATTTATGACTTTTCTGTACTTTGGTAATAAATTTATCATCAGTATCTTTTCTGTTCATTTCTCATACAGTCTAAGTCATTTATGACTTTTCTGTACTTTGATAATAAATTTATTATCAGTATCTTTTCTGGGTATTAATTTCATTCTCTGGCTTTTCAAACTCATATTAGAGTCTTCGGAATCATATCAATGTATTTTATGTCATATCGGTGTATTTTATGTCATATCGGTGTATTTTATGTCATATCTGTATTTTTATGCCCAAGTAACCTATAATAAACTATAATGCTGGATACACGGGAGTATACGGGTTAGACAATCATATGTCTACCCTGTATACATCTGTCAGGCACGAGGCCAGCTGTCAGGCTTGCAAAGCCAGAAATAAGATTAGCCACAATGGCCAATGGGTAGGCATATAGCCTGTAGAACAATCATATCAGACATATATTGTCAGTTTATGATTTGCTCTGTAAGCAGTACTGTTATCTGTGGTTCCTAATTTGTATACCAATCGATCTAACTATATATATATATAAGCCTAGGCATACTTTGGGCAAATTAGTACTATTAAGCACTTATAGTTTTATTATTTCATGCTATGTACTATTAAGGGTTCATAACATATTTTTATTTCACTTCATGTACTACCTATGCTTTATACCATTTCCACGTTATTATAATGGGAACATAGGTCCCAAGAACTTATTTGTATAACTTATGTATTTATCACTCTCATTATTTTATGCCATGTACTATACATATTTATAGTATTGTTATTTCATATGTGATGGAAACATAGGTTCCAAGTGTATTTTCCTATGACTTATGTGTTTAGCAAACCATTTAGGTAAATTTACATTTTATGTATCAACTAATTTCATATCAACTTGTAGTGGGAAAGTAGGTCCCACATACATATTGTAACACCCTTATGTTCGGTAGTGCGTTCTACTGTTCCGGTGACCAGTGTTGCCCGGATAGCTAGGATGCCTAGAACTACACTTAGATATGAGTGAGGAGACATAAAATAATGAAATACAAGAAAAGAAAATACAATAAAAACAAAGAAAAAATAATAGCAAATAAATGTAACCAAGTTAAACGAGCCGAGAACCCTAGGGAAGTCGTGGCGTGGACCGTTGACTAGCCCTGGACATCGGGGAACCCTGGAAAATATTTTTAGGACTTAAATAAATATCTATTGAAGTATAAATGCCATTAGAAATATCAAAGAAAAATTAATTAATTAGTACAAAGAAAAGTGAGAAATCGAAAAACGGATAAAACCCGGTGTTACTGAAAAATCGGGAATGCAACCCGAACAGGGGCATTGTGGTCATTTGACACCCTGAGTTGTCTTTTGACCTAAATTTCCATTAAAAATACATGATATTACACTTGAAAAATATAATAAAAAATTAAATTAGTGGTACATAATATAAATAGCAAAAATGGAGAGTTAAATGTGGGAAAATGAAAGTTAAGATTAAACTAATATTAGATTAAGCTTAGTGCTCCACTCACCCATCAAAGTGGACCACTAACTCACCATTTGGACAGCAGATTAAACTTCATCTTCAAGCTCCCAAACTCAGCCAAAAATGGTGAAAAGAAGTCCACCATTGTCGTCCACCTTGAATGCTCTATGCATGTGAGATTCAAGCTTCTTTCCTTCCACTTTCCTTCATTAAAAATTGTCCATACACCTTGAGCAGTAGATAGGCAACAAGAAGACCAAGTTTTGGAGAGATTTTGAAGAGTTTCCAAAGTGGTAAGTTTGTGTTTTTTATTATTGTTTCATTAAAGTTTGTAAGGATGTTATGGGTACTTGAATTATGGAGAGATTTTTGAGGTTTGATGTTTAAAGGGGGATGTGTACTTTTGGCAGCCATGGAAACTCCTTGAGGACAGTTTATTCTTGCTTGTAAATGGTAGATTAAAGGGTTGATTAAATGTTTATGTGTGTAGGAATTAATTTGGGTGATGTATACTTAGTATATGTGAATGTGTACTTGAATTTGGAAGCTTAGAAATTAATGGAGTGTGATGTATGAATCGGCAGCTTGATTTGGTGAACCATAAAAATGTTATTTCATGTTTAGTTTATGGAATATTAATATTGAATTGTGATAGTTGTTATGGCAGCTTGGGTATATGTATGATGGTGTGAGGTTGGACATGTAAATGAGCTAGGTTAGGTGATTGAATTGTTGTAATTGAGCTTGAAAAATTCTGCACTATATGGTGCATGTTAAGTGTGATTATAATCTGCCAAAATGACCAACAATATGTTGTGAAATGTATTTAGGTTAAGGTACAAACCAGAATTGGCATGAATGTGTAGTTTGGTAAGTGTTGAAAGTATCCTTCGATGAGTAATGAACAATTGCAATAGGGCAGTTTATGTTTTGGGCCTAGAACCTTAAGTGTGTGGCTCCAATTGGTATGAGACCAATTGGAGGTGAAACTAGACACAAAATGTGCCAACTTTCATGAAGAAAGCTTACCAAAATTCTGCTTGTAAGGTAACTTGAAAAGTGACCAAATCCGGATTAGAGTAATTAAGGCCTGAAAATTGACCATTTAGGCAGCAGTTAGTGTTTAGGCCATAACTCACTCAAAACAGGTCCAATTGACCTGAAATTTTGAACATGAATAGCTAAGACATATATCTACAAGTCTTATGAAGACACCAAAGCCCAGAAATGACCATAAACAAGTCAAACAGCTTGCACAAGTTCGGGTCCAAAAACTGGCCGAACCTAAAATGACCTAAAGTGACCAATTTTGATGCATTTTGACCAGGAATAGTAAAATGACCATAACTTGGTCTAGTAAACTCAGAATGACCTGAAATTTTGCCCCGCGTGCAATAAGACATAGATCTACAAGTTTGTAGTTTTGACCGAAACCCAAAAACTGAGGAAACTAGGTCGTCCGGCTAGGTCAAACTAGTATCCCGGAATCTAGCAAATTGCAAGAAAACGCAATATACATGGAAATGAATTGGGTAACATGTACCAACCCTAAAAGACTATTGAATGTGACATATTGGTAACATTAAAACCTAATTCACGTAGAATGCATCGAGTGTCGACATCTTAGGTTGACTAAGGAAATATTAGAATTCAGTGAATTAATTATCAAGCATTATCGTTAGAGACAGTTTAAATGAGTACTGAAACACTTCAAATTGTGTTTCTCAGTTAGCAAAGACTCAGGGAAAGGGAAGGAAACACTGAGTCAGAGCCAAGAGACAGTTATCAGAGGTTTGTGCACAACTAGTTTTTAACTGATTTTGTTTTGAATATTTCATATGATTAAATGACATATTTTTCTTATGTATTATGTTTAACAAGCATTGGATTTAATTCAATGATTATTGAAATTGTTATAGTGTGTATGAATTTAGCTTTGTGAAATGGTATTTCCACAAGTATTAAGCATTGTTATGGATTGAATAAATTATGCTTTGGAAAATTGTGATAGAACATGTTTTGAATTGTGATGGTAATTTTCATGAAAAAATGCAAATTTATGATTTGAATTGTCATGAGCATAAAAATTATTGGATATTGGAATTGAATTTGAATCGAATTATATTGTGATTTATGCTCACTAAAAGGATTTTGATATTGTTTTATATCTCACTATAGATGCTTGACTTGGTTATTACCCGTCTCTCTCATTTGTTGAGAAGACAATGGAGTTAGTTGTGTTTTGATTACCATGGTACGTGCACAGGCTTAGATTTTCCTCTGATTTGAGGTTAGATCTAAGTTTTTTTATCGTTATGGCCCTTGCAGAAGATTCATTATTGTGATGTGTACTGTGCACGATGATTCAACCTCCCCGACCATAAGGAGTTAGAATCTGATTCGACCTCCCCGACCATAGGGAGTTAGAATCACTTCGAATATGGCCCTTTCGGATTAGTCTTGCATAGTTAGTGAGATAAAGAATGATAGATACAACATGATTTTTGAGATACAACATGATTTTTGAGATACAGCGTGATTTTTGAGATACAACATGGTTTTTGAGACACAGAATGTTTTTGAATAGTAAAGAATTGTGATTTCAGTTATGATTTATGTATAATTGATTTTGTTGGAACTACCTTAAATGGTTAGTCATGATTTGATAAATTGAATTTCGTGATCAAAGTCATTTCATACAAATGATTTACATTATTGGCAATGAATATTTTGAGTTTTGGAATTTGATGAGTATTCAGATTTCCAAATTATTTGCTGTAAATTTTGTCAATGTATATTGTACTGTGTTTTAAATTATAGTTTTGCACCATTGAGTTCACCACTCAGCGATAGCTTTGTATGCTGTCGCAGGTAAGAAGAGCATAGAGCAGTGAGAAAGTTTCTTTGAAGACACATTCAGATCAGCTCCAGGTATATCATAGGTATATCCATGTACATAAGTTTTGATGTATGCATGTAATAATATGTATGTAAATTATTTGAGCAGTTGTATAAAAACTCTTGTAAAATATTTTGGTATGTAATTAATTAAATGTAAATTATTGTAAATGTAAATTTGAGATTTCATTTATCTGAATAGTTTTGTAATATTAATTTTGAGTCTTGTAATCAATGAAATGTTTCTTTTATGAGGAGATTGATTTGATTATTGAGATTTGAATTATGGGTTCAAATGAAGTTATTGAAGTTGTATTTGAGAAAACATATTGGGAGTGTGTTCTTTGCAGGTTTTGAAGAACTGTTTTATCAAAATACAACAGGCACTTTGCCGAAATTTTGAAAAAATTTTATAACACCAGATTTTAATCGATGATTTAAATTTCATGAAAATTGTTTTAAAATCCCTTTTAATATATTTAATGGATTATCGGTAGGCGAAGTACGATAATTCATTAAGTGTACTACAGGATCATGTTACATCTTACAGGGGAGTAGGGTGTGACACCTATTTCATGTAGTTTAGTGTTTAATGACTTGTTATGATTAAATTCCTACCATAAGATAATTTATCTCATGGACCTTTCTTTGGTTTCAGTTTTTGTGTCTTAATTTTACCTATCCATGTGATTAGTTTGTAGCCACTGTTTGGCTACACTTCCTTCATGGAAGTTGTTCCTCTATGTCTTATCTTTATTTTCCCTTTTAAATCATGTCAATTTGATTTTTAGAACTCAAGTTATGGTTAGATAACCATAACTAACTCATTTCCAGATTCTGGTTCCTTAACTAGGTAGCTTTTGGACTTAAAATTTACCTAATTAATGGAATAGGTTGCAGTCACTTTTAGGCATGGTGATCTTTATAGAAATTGTTGTCCTATGTATTATAATCATTGAAAAATTTGTATCACAATTTTTAAAGGTTTGTGGAATTATTTATGGCCAATTAACTAACCTGGCTTCATGTACCCTGTGCCAACAGGGGTTCAGTTCAAGACAGTGACTACAGGTCACTTTTTGAGATTCTTAAATTTATAATTTGAGGAAGGTTCCTGAAACAAAGTTGTAGCCCTATTTCTCAGGTTTATGGAAAGGTATATTTCATCTCAATTGGATTTTTCTAGTGGGAGTTATGACTAAAAGACTGTTCTGGGGTCAAGTGAAGTTTGGTCAGATTACAGGTTTTGATGCAGTGAATTATTCTAACAATTTGACCTAGTTCTCTTGATTTCTGGGTTTCGGTCAAAATACCAAATTTATAGGTCTATGTCTTATGGACATTTTACCACTGGTTTCATTACATTTGAGTTCTTGTAAACCAAGTTATGGCCATTTTGCCAAAACTGGTCGGGTGAGTTTATGTCCAGCAGTTTTTGGACAACCTAATTCTAGGTAGTTTTGTGACCCAAATTGGGCCAACAATTTGGTTTGGTTTTTGGCATTTCTAGGTTCAGTGTCTTCATGAAAATTGTAGCCCTATATTTAAGCTTTCCAATGGTACCAAATTCAGGTCATTTGGACCAGTATAAAGGGAGTTATGACCAAATGAACATGTACTGTGCATTTGGTCATTTTTTGGTTTTTGTACAGGGTAATCAGGATTTGGGCAGTGTTTAGGTCAAGTTTTTGACAAAATTTGGGCATAGTGTCTGCATGAAAAATGGGCTATTTTGAGTTTAATTTCATCTCCAATTGGCCTCATACCAATTGGCATCACACATTTTAAGTTATGGTTCCACAAACCCACTGGACTCATTGAGTCCTAACCTGTAGAAAATTGACACTTTCAAAATTCAATCTCCTCCAACTTCCTTACTTCAATTTGTATGTATAACACTTCTATAAGCAACAATCTCAAATCAATAGTCAATTTCAAGCATTTTACACAAAGTCCTCAAGCATTTACACAAACCCTAGTTTTCAAAGTTTCAAATTTACACAAACACTACACAATCAAACTCCCAAACATATCAACTCATCACACATTCTCATGGAACCATTTTTTATCACTTGAAAGCAACAAACCTCAAAGTTCCATGGCTGCCAAAAATTCAAGGGATTCTTCCTCAAGATTTTCTTTTTATTTTCATGATATTTATACTTGGCTAAACATGCTTTTCATGTTTAATGAAGAGAAGAAGAGGGATTAGTGCACTAACCTTACTTGAGCTTCCCAAACTTCAATTTTCTTGCTTCCTATGGGTGTCTATAGCTTCCTTATGGAGTGGGCTAAATTTTTAATGAAGTGAGATATGGGTTTTGATGGCTAGAAGCTTGGGAAATCAAGCTATAAAGCTTGATAACAATGGAGGAAAGAGGAAGCATGCAGCTGACTCCAAGGGGGAAAGAGAGAGAGAAGAAATGGAGGAAGAAGATGGAAGTGGTAAAGGAGCGGAAGCATGAAAATTGTTAGATTAGAACATTGAATTGAAAATTTTCTTCTAGGGTTTTATGCATCATGCCACATCCATTATGTGCCTAATTGATTTCAATGTTCAATTGCATATTAAAACACTTTTAATATGTATTAGGATCTACATTTGCCATTTAAGGTTTTTAAATTAACAAATTAATTCATTTGAACCCTAGATTGATACAAGAATATGTGCACTAACCTTTTGATGCACTGTAGATGTAATTGGTACCTTTGGGAAGCACCTAGGACCCCAAAAGTTGTCCCTCTAGCTTGTCTGCACCAAGATCACCAATGGGCAGCCCCTAAACTAGCTTCTAAAGCCTTACCAAACAATTATAAATTAGGGATTTGCCTTTGGAGAGGTTGTAGATGTGTATAGGACTAGAAACAATTTCTAGCAATTTTAATTCAAAGAAATTTGAGCAATTCTCTTTAAATTGATGAGAGAAGATGAAGAAGAGAGGAGAGCACTATAGGTGGTGGCACCTTTTGAGAAAATCAAAACGTATTTTAATTTTCTTTCTTTTCCCTTTTATAATTAGGTCATCACTTAAAACCCTTGCCACATGTCATCACCTGATTGCATCTTAATTTTAATTGACCTAATCACATTAAGCCAAGTGTAAAAGCTAGATTTAATCTTGACTTTGATCACCTTGCATGATAGGAAGACAAATGGCAAACTTGTATGGTGCCATGTGTCACCATCTCATGGTGCCACATGTCACCCTGTGAAATGACCAAATTACCCCTGTGTTTTAATTTTGAGTTCTCAACCCAAAATAATTATTTCTCCACTTCTAATCAATTTATATCAAATATAAATTCATTAATTAATCTCTTTTAATTAATTTTCATAATTAAATTCATATTTAAACACTTTAAATATAAATTTAACTTATACTATACATCCAATAACCTAGATTTGGTTTCAAGCCATGCTAGGGACTTTGCAATCTTATTGCAAATCAAAACTATTTAATTAATCAATTAATCAATCAATTAAATCACATTTAACTTGGCGATTATCTTGTGTATGTGTGTTACTTACTAGGCTCATCACAAATTGGCAATGAGATATGATATTAACTCTTAATATCATCAGAACTCTTTTTTACCACAAATGATTTCTCTAAATCATTTTAGGCATCTCATAAACCATGGTTGACACCTAGCATAGCACGCCATGGCCACCCAATTAGTAATAAGGAATACCTTTAAATGAACCTATAATCATATGTTACCATGCACTAGAATCTCTTTATTACAAAATTCCAATTCAAGCTGGAGTTATGGTTTATGTCAAACCACATTTGCTATGAATATTATATTCTCTTTTAATTATAGTTCTTGATTAATTAGATTTTCTTATCAGAAACACTTTCTGACTAAATCTGTCTGTCTTGGCCAGTAACTTGAAACATCAAGAACAATTAAATGAGCATAGAATTTTATCCCTATTTACTTAGGGTAACAGATTCCATCTTGATCAACACTTACCTCCATATATAACTAGTAGGAGCCAACACATGCCCATATACCCATACACAGTACAAGTATGAAAGCAGTATCAAACTCAAACAACCTATATACAAGATAACTATGTTATCTCAAGTCTAAATATTATATGCACTGATATGATATATGACAATATATTGATAAGAGTAAACTCCATGTGCTTGTCATATGCGTCACTGGTTCGGCCTACTTATCATGTATAAGTGCCTATCATGTTTTTTATATGGCATGAGACTCACCATTCTATCTTATTTATATCTCATATAAATACCTTGGGAACAAAGATGATTACAATCTTTTTTGGATAAGTCATGTCCTTATTGTGAAGTATCCTCGATTGTGAACCAATTTATGATACTTTGTATTAGAAATACTGTCACTCATATTCTTAACAACTTAAGAATAGAATTTCTAAAAAATATCAATGGACCTTTTCTATTACACATAAATACATTATGTAAATTGAAAAGTGAAATTGCCTTTTATTAATAAAATATGTACAAGATACATACTAAATGATATGTTCTAGGGCATGCTACTAACAATCTCCCACTAGCACTAGAGCCATTCATTACAATATCTTAGACCCATCTTCTCAAGATGTCGGTCTAACTGAGCTTGTGACATAAGCTTCGTGAATGGATCAACTGGATTTTCAGCTGATACTATTTTCTGCATGGCTACATATCCTTGCCCAATTATCTCTCTGATAATGTAGTAGTGCCTTTATATGTGTTTGGATTTTTGGTGAGACCATGGTTTCTTATCCAAACAGCCTCTTTTGCAGCATCTGATATAGTAATGTACTCGGCCTCTGCAGTGGAATCAGTAGTCGTACTCTGTTTGAAACTCTTCCAAATGACTGCATCTCTATTACAAATGAACACAAACCCAGAGGCAGACTTTCTATCATTGATATCTGATTGGAAATCAGAATTAGTATAACCATCCAATTGCAAGTCACCACCTCCATAAATCAAGAATAAATCCTTAGTTCTTCTCAGTACTTAAGAATATTCTTGACAGCTATCCAGTGTTCTAAACCTGGATTGGATTGAAACTTGGTAGTTAAACTAATAGCATGTGCGATATCCGGCCTAGTACACATCATTACATACATCAAACTTCTAATAATCGAAGCATAAAGAATCCTGGCCATTTTATCTCTTTCTTCAAGTGTCTTTGGAGACATCTCTTTAGAAAGGTAGATACCATGTCTCACCGGTAACAATCATCTCTTGGAATCAAACATGTTAAACCTCTTTAACACCTTTTCCAAGTACAAACTTTGGGATAAATCAATTATTCTTTTTGCTCTATCTCTATAGATGCGAATTCCAAGAATATAAGTTGCCTCCCTTAAGTCTTTCATAGAGAATGTATTTGACAACCATACCTTTACAGCTGTCAACATACCTATGTCATTACCTATCAATAGAATATCATCCACATATAAGACAAGGAAAGTGATAACACTATTACTAACCTTCTTATATACACATGGTTTATCCACAATTTTAACCAAATGACTTAATGGTTTCATCAAAATGGATGTTCCAACTCCTCAAAGCTTGTTTCAACCCACAAATGGATCGCTTTAGCTTGCATATCTTGGAACCATTTTGGGATTCAAAACCCTTAGGTTGTTCCATGAAAATGTTTTCTTCAATGTATCAATTAAGAAAATCTGTTTAGACATCCATCTGCCAAATCTCATAATCATAGTATGCAGCTATTGCTAATAGAATCCTAATTGATTTAAGCATGGCAACAGGCGAGAAAGTCTCCTCATAGTCGATTCCTTGCCTTTGGCGAAACCCTTTCGCTTCTAGCCTTGCTTTATAAGTCTCTACCTTTCCATCAGAATCAATTTTCTTCTTGAAAACCTATTTATTCCCTATAGGTACAATACCTTCAGGTGGGTCAACAAGATCCCAAACTTGATTCTTATACATGGAATCAATTTTGGATTTCATAGCTTCAATCCATTTTGAAGAGTCTATATCTGATATAGCTTCTTCATAGGTAAGTGGATCATCTCCATGATCTACTTCTTCATGAGTAAACAACTCTTGTTCATCTTCTTGAAGGAAACCATATCTCACTAGTGGGTGAGATATGCTGGTTGATCTGCGAGGAATTACTGTAGATGTTTCATCAATAGGTGTAGGTTGACTAGATAGATGTATATCCATTTGATCTGTTGGTTGGTCAGAATTCTCCAATTCTAACTCTATTTGCCTTCCTTTGCCTCCTTCTTGAATAAACTGTTGTTCAAGAAAGATGGCATCTCTGCTTACCACAACCTTTTTTGATGTAGGTAAATAAAAATAATATCCAAAACTCTCTTTTGGATATCTAATAAATCGACCTTTTTGTGATCTGGTTCCAATTTATCAGTGTTCAGCTTTTTGATATAAGCTGGATAACCCCAAATCTTAACATGCTTAAGACTTGGTTTTCTTCCATGCCATATCTCATAAGGTGTGGAATAAACTGATTTTGATGGAATCCTATTCAGAATATGCAAACCTGATTCTAATGCAAATCCCCAAAAGGAGATTGGTATATCAGTATAGCTCATCATACTATGTACCATATCTAATAGGGTATGATTTCTCCTTTCAGATACACCATTCAACTATGGCGTTCCTGGAGGAGTCAGCTAGAAAACAATACCATGCTCTTTCAAGTATTCATCAAATTCAGTACTTAAGTATTCACCTCCATGATCTGATCGAAGAGTTTAATACTTTTTCCTCTTTGATTTTCTACTTTAGATTTAAATTCTTTGAACTTTTCAAAGGATTCATGTTTATATTTCATCAAATGCAAATACCCAAACCTTGATTTATCATCAGTAAAGGTAATAAAGTAATGATAACCATCTCTAGCCATTTCCTTAAATGGACCACATACGTCACTATGTATTAGCTCCAAAATATTTTCAGCTCTTAGTCATTGTCCAACAAAGGGTGATCTAGTCATTTTGCCCTGAAGGTAGGATTTATAAGTTGGAGTAGGTTCAGAACCCAATGAGGATAAAATCCCCATTTTCTCCAGTTTTGCAATTCTATCTTCTACAATATGTCCTTATCTTAAGTGCCAAATATATTTTGAACTTGAGTTGATTTTCACATGGCATTGTATTCTTTTAGATTGCTTGCATTAGATTTGTATTTAACATTATTATCTAAATAATAAAGTCCATTATGCTTATAACCTAAATCAACATATTTATTTCTAAAATAAATATTGCAAACATTATTTATGAACTGAAATTCATAACCATCTCTAGTCAAACTAGATATAGAAATAATGTTCTTAAAAGCATCAGGTACATGCGAAACCTTATTTAAATACAAAATATGTCCACACATGTATAAAGATTTAGATCCTATGGCTAAAGCTTCAACAGTTGAGCCATTGCCAACTCAGAATCTAATATCTCATTACTGCAAGCTTTTACTACTTGCTATACTCTAGGCAGTTCCTATTTTAGTGCCCATCCTTCTGACAGTGGAAACACTTTCCCTTACCTTTATCAGCTTTGGTCTTCCCTTTTTGTTTGGCTATCTTCTTGGAAGGACTAGGAATTTGATGTTTCTTTTTATTATTACCTTACTTCTTGTTGGACTTTCTAACAGAAGAAGATGCAATCAAAGCTACCTCTTTTCCTTTATTGCCCGATATATTCTTTTGGGCAATAACAAGCATGTTAAGTAAACCAGCCAAGGTGTATTCCTGCTTAGTTATAGGGAAATTTGTCACAAAATTCCCAAATGACTCAAGTAGGGATTGAAGGATCAAATTCGTCTGCAGTTGGAAATCCATGTTAAAGTCAAGATGTTCCAGTTGCTCAATAAGTCGAATCATCTTGTGGACATGATCCCCAACATTTTGTCCCTCAGACATCCTCGTTCGAAATAGCTGCCTAGATATCTCATACCTAGCATTCCTGCTATGCTCACCATACAACTCTTGTAGGTGAAGGAGGATCTCACTTACACTCTATATGTTCTCATGCTGCTTCTGTAACTCATTACTCATAGAAGCAAGCATGTAACACTTGGCTCTCATATCATGCTCATGTTTCTCTTGAGTGGCCTCTGGAGGTAAGGGACCAGGAACATTTGAGTCTAGAACATATCCAATACGTTCTAGGTTTAGGACAAGTTTTAAATTTCTTAGCCAATCTGAAAGATTAAGTCCTGTCAACCTATTGTGATCAAGTATGCTCGCAAGGATATTGGATGGTGGTAGTTATTTGTGTGCTTATTATTATCAGAAGAATAACTATAGAAAATAACTAGATTAATTAGTAAATGTATCAAGTAATTAACCAAAATGATTATGGTCTTTCAATCAAATTGGTCATCCCACTAACTTGGCGAATCCTACACTTCTAAAGTAGGAAACGGAAATCCTAGTTTGATGGATTTCTAGTGGGTGATTAAATTCTTATAGTCTTATTGATCATCCTCAGGCACATCCATTATTAGAATTACAATAAACTATAAGTGAGCAACTCCTTGCCCATCACATCTCATGTGAGGTTCAATCCTTTACCTAGCCCCTAATGCTCAAAATCTCAGGCACATCCATTATTGACTTATCTTGCATTAGTTAAGTTGATCCCATTGAGCAAGTAAATATGCAAATAATTATAATGTCCTCAGGCACATCCATTATTGGCCACCAAACCATTTACATATTTACAACATCTCATGCTTAATAATTATTCTTAAGTAAATCTCTTAAATTAATTGCATCATATGCAACTATTTAAAATTTCTTAAAATAATTGCCTCAATGGAGGGCCCATGATATAATTACCTTAATTATACCATTTCCAACTTAATCATTTGTTTGGAAGATTTAGTGGTCGGCTTAATTACTATTATGGTCTCACTTTACACATTATCCAATTAGCATGCATATATCTTATATTTGCATACATTCCCATAGATCTCATGCATACATGGATAAATAAATAATATGGTATGATCATGGACTTTCTAAGGGATTCAATTCTGAGCCACCAAGAATTGAATTAGGGTATTCCTAGGTGCATTTCATTCATTCATATTACAAGAGTTGCTGAAGAAGTACATAATCAACACTTGATCTTGAATTCCTGCCACTAGTCCCACCAATGCTATTGACCTCCTTGATCTTCTTCCAATCCAATTATATAGTAATCCTTGGCATACCAAGGTGAATTTACAAGAACATGGACTTTGAAGTCCTCAAATAAATGAAATTACAACCCAAAAATATTACAACAATTATAATACAATGCCACCAAAGTAAAATTAATTATTTTACAATCCAAAGAAAAATAAAAGAAATAAATATAATAACATTGGTCTTTTATTGTCCATGATTATTCATCATGCATATTACCATTTAACAATTAAATAAAACATACATACTAAAATTAAATTGAATATCTCATATTCAACTAAAAAATTTAGATTTGAATCTCATTTAACCAAATTTAAAAATTCAGATTTAAATCTTATTCAAAACAAATTTAAAAATTTAGATTTGAATCTCATTCAACCAAATTTAAAAATTCAGATTTGAATCTCATTCAAACAAATTTAAAAATTCAAATTTGAATCTCATTCAAACAAATTTAAAAATTCAGATTTGAATCTCATTCAAACAATTGAATCAAAATTTAATTGTATGATTAAAACTCCTAATTAAACATTTTAATTAGTCATGGGCTTAATTATGGGCCTTGAAACCAAGCCCACACTCAAGCCCAAAAACCATGCGCATGGTTGAATGAACCAAACCATGCGCACCAATGGTGCTCTACACCTTGTTGCCATATTATTGGTCCAACTAGCAATGAATCAATCAACTTTTGATCAAATCACACAATTAAATTAGATATTAAACAATGTAAATGGCAAATATAGTGGCTCTGATACCAATTGAAGGAGCGGAAACATGAAAATTATTAGATTAGAACATTGAATTTAAAATTTTCTTCTAGGGTCTCATGTATCATGCCACATCCATTATGTGCCTAATTGATTTCAATGTTCAATTGCATATTAAAACACTTTTAATATGCATTAGGATCTACATTTGCCATTTAAGATTTTTAAATTAATAAATTAATTCATTTGAACCCTAAATTGATACAAGAATATGTGCACTAACCTTTTGATGCACTGTAGACGTGATTGGTACCTTTGGGAAGCACCTAGGACCCCAAGAGTTGTCCCTCTAGCTTGTCCACACCAAGATCACCAATGGGCAGCCCCTAAAATAGCTTCTCAAGCCTTGCCAAACAATTATAAATTAGCGATTTGCCTTTAGAGAGGTTGTAGATGTGCATAGGACACTAGAAACAATTTCTAGCAATTTTAATTCAAAGAAATTTGAGCAATTCTCTTTTAATTAATGAGAGAAGATGAAGAAGAGAGGAGAGCACTATAGGTGGCGGCACCTTTTGAGAAAATCAGAATGTATTTTATTTTTCTTTCTTTTCCCTTTTATAACTAGGTCATCACTTAAAACCCTTGCCACATGTCATCATCTGATTGCATCTTAATTTTAATTGACCTAATCACATTAAGCCAAGTGTCAAAGCTAGATTTAATCTTGACTTTGATCACCTTGCATGATAGGAAGACAAATGGCAAACTTGTATGGTGCCATGTGTCACCATCTCAAGGTGCCACATGTCACCCTGTGAAATGACCAAATTACTCTTGTGTTTTTATTTTGAGTTCTTAACCCAAAATAATTATTTCTCCTATTCTAATCAATTTATATCAAATATAAATTCATTAATTAATCTCTATTAATTAATTTCTCATAATTAAATTCATATTTAAATACTTTAAATATAAATTTAACTTATACTATACATCCAATAACCTAGATTTGGTTTCAAGCCATGCTAGGGACTTTGCAATCTTATTGCAAACCAAACCTATTTAATTAATCAATTAAACTCTTTAATTAATCAATTAAATCACAATTAACTTCGTGATTATCTTGTGTATATATGTGACTTACTAGGCTCATCACAAATTGGCAATAAGATATGATATTAACTCTTAATATCATCAGAACTCTTTCTTACCATAAATGATTTCTCTAAATCATTTTAGGCATCTCATAGACCATGGTTGACACCTAGCATAGCACGCCATGGCCACCCAATTAGAAATAAGGAATACCTTTAAATGAACCTATAATCATATGTTACCATGCACTAGAATCTCTCTGTTACAAAATCCTAATTCGAGCTAGAGTCATGGTTTGTGTCAAACCCCATTTGCTATGAATATTATGTTCTCTTTTAATTCCAGTTCTTGATTAATTAGATTTTCTTGTCAGAAACTCTTTTCCGACTAAATCTGTCTGTCCTGGCCAGGAACTTGAAACATCAAGAACAATTAAATGAATATAGAATTTTATCCCTATTTACTTAGGGTAACAGATTCCATATTGATCAACACCTACCTCCATATATAACTAGTAGGAGCCAACACATGCCCATATACCCATACACAGTACAAGTATGAAAGCAGTATCAAACTCAAACAACCTATATACATGATAACTGTGTTATCTCAGGTCTAAAGATTATATGCACTTATATGATATATGACAATACGTTGACAAGAGTAAACTCCATGTGCTTGTCATATGCGTCATTGGATCGGCCTACTTATCATGTATAAGTGCCTATCATGTTTTTTATATGGCATGAGACTCACCATTCCATCTTATTTATATCTCATATAAATACCTTGAGAACAAACATGATTACAATCTTTCTGGATAAGTCATGTCCTTATTGTAAAGTATCCTTGATTGTGAACCAATTTATGATACTTTGTGCTAGAAATACTGTCACTCATATTCTTAACAACTTAAGAATAGAATTTCTAACAAAATATTAATGGACCTTTTCTATTACACATAAATACATTATGTAAACGGAAAAGTAAAATTGCATTTTATTAATAAAATATGTACAAGATACATACTAAATGATATGCTCTAGAGTATACTACTAATAAGTGGGTAGGAGTTTGTCTTGTAGTGTCTATTTATATTTATTTTTTTTGTGTACTTTAAATTTTAAAATTCCCATAAGTTTTTTTTTCTTTTCTTTTCTTTTCTTTTCCTTTCTTTTCTTTTCTTTTCTTTTATTTTCTCTTCTCATTTTCCTAATTTATTTCATAAATTTTAATTTATGTTAATTATTTTATTCTTTAAATTTTTAATTTGACATTTAGGTCAAAATTCACCTTTGGGGGTGAAATGACCAAAATGCCCTTAATAGTGCATATTGAGTTATTTTTATTATTTTTGTACTAGTTAATAAATTCTCTAAATTTTTATTTATTTTCTTTAAATTTTTCTTATATTTTCTTAATATTTATTCCTTCAATTTATGCCTCCTCACTATAGTTTAAGTGTAGTTCTAGACATTCTGACTGTTTGAACAGACATTAGTCGTCGGAACAGTAGAATGTACGAGCTACGTACGGTAAGGGCGTTACAATTCTTCCCCTCTAATAGAAATTTCATCCTCGAAATTTACCTGATGTGAGGAGCTGAGGGAAATATTGCCTCATCGTCTCCTCGCTCTCCCATGTCGCTTCTTCTATGTTGTGGTGTCTCCACAAGACTTTCACTAATGGGATCCTCTTATTTCTGTGTTCTTTCACTTCCTGTGCTAAGATTCTAACTGGTTCTTCTTCATATGTCAAATCAGGTTGCACAATTATCTCCTCTGCTGAAATGACATGTGAAGGATCTGATCTGTATCTCCTGAGCATCGACAAATGGAACACATTGTGAATCTTATCTAGCTCAAGTGGTAAAGCTAGCCTGTAGGCTACTGGACCCACATGCTCAATGACATCGTATGGATCAATAAACCTAGGGCTTAACTCACCATTCTTACCAAATCTCAGCACTTTCTTCCAAGGTGATACCTTGAGAAACACCTTCTCGCCAACCTCATACTCTATATCCTTTCTCCTCAGGTCGCCATATGACTTCTGTCTGTCTGAGGCGACTTTCAAATTGTCTCTGATGAGTTTCACTTTTTCCCTTTGTTTGTCTCACTAGGTCTGGGCCCACTACTTTTTCTTCACCTATCTCTCTCTAACATAAGGGAGTTCTGCATCTCTTCTCATACAATGCTTCATATGGAGCCATCTTTACACTGGTTTGGTAGCTGTTATTGTACACGAATTCTACCAAAGGAAGATATTTCTCCCAATTCCCTTCAAAATCGATGACATAACTTGTTAACATATTTTCCAATACCTATCATATAATTCATGTCATATCATTACTATCATGTCTTTAACATCTATAACAAATTTAATAAGTTCTAAGGGTTACCCATATCACCCTTTTGGACTGTCCATCCATCTAGGGATAAAAAGCCGTACTGAAGTGCAGTTGAGTGCCTAATGATCCCTGTAACTTTTCTCGAAGTAATTCTTAGATCTCGGTCAGATATGACTCCATGTAGCTGGACTATCTCATCTATGTAAATCTCTACTAACCTCTCTAGTGAGTAGTCGGCTCTAACTGGTAGGAAGTGAGCTGACTTGGTCAATCTATCCACAATCACCCATATAGTATCATGCTTCCTCTGTGTCAATGGTAGCCCAGTAACAAAATCCATGGTAATGCGGTCCGATTTCCACTCTGGTATGGATATAGGTTGCAAAAACCTTGATGGAACCGGATGCTCAGCCTTGACTTGCTGGCATGTCAAACATCTAGTCACAAAATCACCAATCTTTTTCTTTATTCCAAGCCACCAATAATGTGTTTTCAGGTCTTGGTACATCTAGATACTTCTTGGGTGCATAGCATGGAAGCTATTATGCTCCTCTTTTAAGATATTCTTCTTCAGTTCCTCATCTCCTGGTACACAGATTCTGCCTTTATAATACAGGCACCCATCTCATTTCAACTCATAGTCAGTCTCTTTCCCCTCTTGAGTTTTGCCCATAACAGTTAGCAACTTTTCATCCCTTAATTGTGATTCTTATATTTGCTGTAGCAAGTTTGGCTTTACAAGCAACTCAACCAAAAGTACCCCATTCTGTGCTAAAGACAATCAAGCATCCAATGCTCTTAAAGCCATAATGGACTTCCTGCTTAGGGCATTAGGCAGTATATTTGCCTTTCCCAGGTGATAGTTGATCACACAGTCATAATCTTTAAGGAATTCAATCCATCTCTATCTCAGATTGAGTTCCTTCTCGGTTAGCAAATACTTTAGACTCTTGTGATCTGTATAGATGTAGCATTTCTCACCATATAGGTAATGCCTCTATATCTTAAATACAAATATTATTGCCACTAATTCTAGATCATGAGTTGGGTAGCTCTTTTCATGTGGCCTTAGCTGTCTGGAAGCAAAGGCAACTACTTTCCCTTCCTGCTGTTTATTGGTTTTGCAACCACCGCAAGTGCACTGATCACTAATAAGTAATAAAGTGATGAGCAGGATATCATTCCCATGAGGACCGTGTTGAGTACCAAACTATAGTGATTTTAATTATCTAGATGATCGAATTATAGAGAATTAATAATTATATCTAAATTAAAAGAAATAAAATCTAAATAATTAACTAAACTAAAATACCAATGGACGGGAACATTCTAGAGCTAGGGGTTCACACTTCAATCAATTATAAAATTAATCTAATTCATTCATTAATTGGGAGATTATTTTTTTGATGGAAATTAATCCTAAGTTATCTTAAGTCCTCTCTCAAGGCACTCAAGGTGTATTTTAATTAACCTAAACCCTACTTTCATGGTGATTAAATTAATTAAAACCCATTAAGATCTTTGATTAATTTTGGAATTCCACATAGGTCATCAGCCTATCTCTAGGTTAGATTTTCTAGGTTCAAAATCCCGATATTCTAATATTCACCTTCACCTTTTAGTCCTTCAATTAATATCTGTAATCAATACTAAGTGGGTACCAACACATAGCATGCATTAAGATCACAAGAGATTGAATCAAAGAATAAAATACCCAATGTATTAAATAAAAATCAGACCAGATCCATAATGAAATTGAGTGCTACACCCTAACCCTAGAATAAAGAACCTTCTCATCCATGGTGAGTTTTACAATCAAGATTATAAAAAGATAAAGAGAAGACACGAGATAAAAAATAGAGTGAAAAAACCCAGAAAGAGAGTTGCAACCTTGGACTTTTGGAATTTCAGCTGAAAATCCCTTAGAGGAATCTTGCAGATCTTGTTTTCTCCCTTACCTCCTGTCGACACCATATTTTGGCCGATCCCCGAAATCAATAGACTTTGAAATCGATCTCCAGCACCAAGTCTCCATGTCATTCAATTCATTACTGATCTCTCTTCATAGGAATCAAACCAATACCAAGTCTTCATTACCGATCTCTCAAACCAATTATCGAGTCGCTTGCCAGCCGATCAGATTTCCGATCTCCCGTCAAACGAAATCCAACCGACACTAAGTCTTCATGCCATCCAGTCTTATTTTCGACCTCCATTTTATAAATATTATGGATAATCATTAAATAAAGTCCAATCTCCATTGCGGATAATCATTTAATAAAGTTAAGGTTTCAATCCAGCTTAATGGTGCTTCCGATCTTAAGTGTTCAAATCAGGTTTCCAATTTTAATAATCTTAAGTTTCGCTCGGTGTTTGTTCTCGGTTTAGGCCGATCTCATGCTTACAATTTTTTTTTTTTTTTTTGATCTCTCATACATAGATTAATAATCGCTTTCAAGTTTGGTGTTCTAATATGTTCAGACAATCAGGCGCTTATACAACTTAGATACTTTCCGATCTCATCAAGTCATTGAACAAAAGAAAGAACTTCATTTCATTTCAAAGTAAAAAATACAAGTCATTTAGCTGGAGGATCACCCCTAGCCTGTTCTACATTTCGCTCACCCTCTCTATCTCCTTCGGCCTCCTCTTCGCTCTCCTTTTCGTCTTGGGGAGCCAAGTCCACCATCCAGGAAAAGTCCTCCTCGGGATAACGCTTTTTGAGCTCAGCCAAAAGGTCCCCGTGGGCGTTCACATAAGCATCGGCCTCCCTCGTCACTGCTTCTTCTTCTTTCGCTCTAAGTTCTTCAGTGAGGCGAGCGACATCAGCAGCTCGGAGCGCCCGAGCTTCTTCAAGAACATGAGCCTGCTCAGCCAATTTATCCTCATAGAATTTCATCCGCCCCTCAATTTCAGCTATATATTCCCGGGCGGATGAAAGTTGGGCTCGGGCGGAAGCCACTTCCTGACCCACCTTCTATGACACTGTAGTTTAAAAACTATCTTAACAATTTACCAAACATTTACTGACAATTAAAACACATATCATTAAATTTCTAACAATTTAGATCAAAAGTATAGTGTACATTTCAATCACCATTTTGCAATATAAATAAATCACAATTCATTTCATGTATTTTGCAAAAAGAAATTTAAAGAGCACTTTATATTGTGCACAAACCTTATGTGAGTCACCTCTTGGCCTTGACTCGATGTCTCGGGTTCTTTCCCAATATTTTTTTCAACTGAAACACACAATTTTACAGTGTTTCAGTATCATAATTTATAATAAATCCATTAAAAAATTTCACAATTACTTATTTCGAGTCCTAATATGCTTAAATTAATGTTCTTAAAATTTTGCCTTTCGGGATTACTATTTATGACACTATTCAAGTCAAATTGTTGACTTTCTCATGCTTAATAGGTATGAAAATTTTAATTTCACCCACATGCCACATTTTGGTTATCTAATTTGTTGGTTTTGGTTGTTTCCTCAAATTTTAAGTCTCTTAGGTGAAATTTCAAATTTTCAGATTTGGTGTCCTGTTTTGCACTATTCTATTGGTCAAGTTGCTATTGAAATTTGACTAAGTTTTCTTCATAGAAGTTGTTCCTTATTGTCTTAACTTTATTTCACTTTTTGAATCACTCCATTTGGAGTTTTTTAGCCCAAGATATGACTATTTGAATGGGGCTGGCTGGATTTAGTGTTACCATGAATTCTGGGCATTTTCTGGATACTGACAGTTTTGGTATGCTGATTGCAGGTGACTTTTTGGATCGGTTATAGTCAAAATTTGGGTTTGTTTTCTTCATGAAAGTTGTAGGACTATGTCTTCCTAGACCAAGTTATAGTTATATAAGTAATTGTTGTTCATTTGATCATTTTTGTACAGGCAGTGTGCCCAAATCCGGATTTGGCCTAATTGTTCACTATCCTAATGTCATTTTCTGGGCATGATTCCTGAATGAAAAATGGCCCACTTTGTGTCTAATTTCATTCCCAATTAATCTCATACCAATTGGGTTAGTAAATTTTTAGTTTTGATCCCTGAAAGGGACCTAGGTCAAGCTGTCAACATACTGACCCTAACCAATCCGAATTGAAACTTGGTTCTAGCAATTCACACACACCACAAATGGTTACAAGTGACCATTTTCAACCTCCATTAAGGCCATTTACATCATTTGACCATTTCCTAAATTCTTTTTTTTTTTTCCAAATTTTCAAGAGGTTAAGAACCCTAATTCCCCATTTAACACAATTCATAAAATCAAAAGTTATAATTTATATCTATACACTCATTCAAGCATTCTAACATGTTTAATTCTAGTAAAACTCCATGAACCTCAATATTCCCATATTGGCCGAATTCTCTAGGGGTTACCTATAAGCATGAATTTTTCATGTTTTCATGAAATTCTCACTTGTTCAACCTTAAATCTACACTTATAAACCAATTAAATTAAAAGAGAGAACTTACCTCTTGTGAGACTTTTGAATCTTCAATTTCTTCCCCCAATTTTTTCACTTTCTTTCTCCCAATCTTCCAATTTAGAGTTAATTAGAGGTTTTCTATCAAGTTTGGGTAGGATTTATGGAGTGAAGCTAGGTTTTAAAAGCTTGAAATTATTTGGTTATGGAGGACTTTTGAGAGAAACCCAAGAGAGAGAAGGATGGCATATGTGTGGGAAGAAGAAGAAGATTATTTGTCTTCTTTTAATTTGTTTTTATCCCTCTTTAATTAACTTAAAATAATTTAATTAATTAATAATTCCTTTATTGCATCTACTTACATAGTAAGTGATGTCATGATTCTTATTTTTCTTTCCTTTTCTTTTTCCTTTCTTTTTCTATACTTCTTTATTTTATTTCCTGATTCTAAAATTTTATTTTCTCTGATTTTATTGGACAGTTAGGTCAGGAGTCAGCTCTAGGGGTGAATTGACCGAATTACCCCCGCTGGTTCAATCCGGTTTGCAAGTTATTCGATATTTCTTCCGGATCCCTGACCTAATTATTTGACCAGCTTAACAACTCTTTTTCATGATTTTCTCTTTTCCACTTTGTTCGCAATAGTCCTAAGGACTGCAGCGTTACATTTTCCGGTTCGAATTTTGAGTTTAGACTGACCTCGCAGTCATTTCCCAAGAAGGTCACCCATCGCTGTGACTCCCGACTCATTTAACTTTTTATGCTTTGTTTTTTTTCTTTATACTTAACTATTTGGCAATTACTAATAATTTTTATTCAGGGCTTATCTAGGTGTCTTAGATGTAGTTCTAATTCTCTTAATTATCTGGACCGATACTAGTCACCGGAACAGTAAAATGTATCAGGCTATGCAAATAGGGGTGTTACAATTCTCCCCCCCCCCCCCTTAAAATAAATTTCGTCTTGAAATTTTACCTGGTATCAGTCTCTAAACAGCTGTGGGTGCTATCTCCTGATATCCTCCTCTAGTTCCCAAGTAGCTTCTTGGCCCAAATGATGGTTCCACAGCACTTTCACCAGCGGTATCCGCTTGTTCCTCAGCTGCTTCACCTCATAAGCCAGAATCTCTATGGGTTCTTCCTCATATGTGAGGTATGGATTTACTTCGATCTCTTCTACTGGTAGTACATGAGATGGGTCTGATCATACCTCCTCAACATGGACACATGAAAAACATTATGTATCTTCTCCAACTCTGGAGGAAATGCCAAATGATATGCTAAAGGACCCACTCTCTCCAGAACCTCATATGGCCCGATGAATCGAGGACTTAGTTTCCCTTTGCTGCCAAATCTCTTAATTTTCTTCCAAGGGGAAACCTTGAGGAATACTTTCTCACCCACTGCATACTCAATATCCCTTCTCTTCATATCAATATAGGACTTTTGATGGTTTGATGCAGCTTTGAGTCAATCTGATTTTCTCCTCAGTCTGCTAAACAATTTCAAGCCCAATCATCTTTCTTTCACCCACTTCATCCCAACACAACGGGATTCTACATTTTCTGCCATACAAAGCTTCATATGGAGGCATTCCAATGCTTGATTGGTAGCTGTTGTTGTAAGCAAACTCAATCAAAGGCAAGTGTGTGTCCCAACTTCCCTCAAACTCAATCACACAAGCCCGTAGCATATCCTCCAAGATCTGAATTACTCTCTCAGACTAGCCATATGTCTTTGGGTGGAATGTCGTGCTGAAGTTTAATCTAGTTCCTAGAGCTCTCTAAAGACTACCCCAGAATCTAAAAGTGAACCTAGGATCTCTGTCTGATACGATGGATACTAGTACTCCATGCAGTCTTACTATCTCATCAATGTACAACTTGGCCAATCTTTCTAAACTGTAGTCCATCCGAACAGGCAAAAAATGAGCAGACTTGGTCAGTCTGTCAATAATGACCCATACTGCATCATGGTTCTTCTGTGTCCTCAGAAGTCCCATCACAAAATCCATCGTTAATCACTCCCATTTCCATTTCGAAATTGGTAATGGATGTAACAAACCAGCTGGTACTTGATGCCCTGCCTTCACTTACTGACAAGTTAGGCATTTGGAAACAAATTCTGCTGCATCTCTTTTCATACCCATCCACTAGTAGTGCTCTTTCAGCGCTCTATACATTTTTGTGCCACTAGGGTGCATAGTAAAAGGAGACTCATGTGCTTCCTTCAAAATGATCTGCCTCAAATCAACATCATTAGGAATCCACATTCTACACTGGTGAAGCAGTAGGCCGTCATCTCTCACTGAGAATTTTGGTTTCTTGTCATGTCTGACTTCTTCTAACAGCTTCTGATACTTCTGATCATTCTGAGCAGCCATTCTGATCTGATTAATCAACACTAGCTGTACATGTCATGCAACTGATGTCTATCCCTCATCATTAATTAATCTCTAAGCTGGTATGCAATACTCTCAACTCATGTACCATAGACAAAAGAGAAACCCGTAGACAAAAGAGAAACCCGTAGACTTTCCATAGTCTTACGACTTAAAGCATCAGCCACTACATTAGTTTTTCCTGGCTGATAGTCTATCAGACAATCATAGTATTTTATCAACTCTAACCATCTCCTCTGTCTCAAATTCAACTCCTTCTGAGTGCCCATATACTTCAAACTCTTATGATCTGTGTAGATGTAGCACTTTTCCCCATATAAATAATGTCTCCAGATCTTAAGAGCGAGCACAATAGCTGCAAGCTCCAAGTCATGTGTCGAATAATTCCTCTCATGCGGTTTCAACTGGCATGATGCATAGGCAATGACATTCCACTCTTGCATCAGTACACAGCCTAACCCATTGTGAGAAGCATCATCAGAATCAGGTATTCTTTACCTGTAGGTCAAGTAAGATCTGGAGCTTCAGTCAAACATTTCTTCAACTCATCAAAACTCTGTTGGCATTTAGCCGTCCACTAAAATTTCACATCTTTTCGAAATAGCTTAGTCAATGGAAATGCCAACATGGAGAACCCCTTCACAAATCGGTGGTAGTATCCAGCTAAACCCAGAAAACTATGAATTTCAGTGATATTTCTGGGTGGCTTCCAATTAAGGACAGCTTCTATCTTACTAGGATCTACCTAGATGCCCTCTGTCGATATTATGTGCTCCAAGAAGGATATTTCTTTCAGCCAAAATTCACACTTTGACAATTTGGCATATAGCTGTTTCTCCCTCAAAGTCTGCAGTACAATCTGCAGATGTCTATCATGCTCCTCTGCTCTCCTCGAGTAGACCAATATACCATCAATGAATACCACAATAAACTAGTCGTGGTATGGTCTAAAAATAGTGTTCATCATATCTATAAAAGTAGCCAGAGCATTAGTTAACCCGAATGGCATGACCAAGAATTCATAATGGCCATAGCGGGTTCTAAAGGCAGTTTTAGGAATACTCTGCTCTTGTACTTTCAACTGATAATAACCTAATCTTAGGTTAATTTTGGAGAGCATAGCTGCACCCCTCAACTGATCAAAAAAGTCATCAATGCGGGGCAATGGATATCTATTTTTTTATTATCACCTTATTCAACTGCCGATAGTCAATACATAAGCAGAGAGTGCCATCTTTCTTCTTAACAAATAGCACTGGTGCTCCCCAAGGTGACACACTAGGGCGGATAAAGCTCTTATCAAGCAGCTCTTGCAACTGCACTTTCAACTCTTTCAATTTTGCTGGTACCATTCTATATGGTGTTATAGAGATTGGGTCCACACCAGGCATAACATCAATTTCAAACTACACCTCTCTTTCCAGAGGTAGTCCTGGCAACTCATCAGGGAACATATCCGAAAAGTCACATATAGTAGGGATGTCCCTCAGTGTTGGACTCCCTGCTTGGGTGTCTATTACATGTGCCAAGTATGTTTCACACCCCTTTCTGATCATCCTTCTGGCTAGTACAGCCGAAATGATGTTTGATGGCAATAACTGCCTCTCCCCATGTATTACCACATCACCGTACAGAGGGAGACCAAAAGTGACTATCTTCAGTCTACAGTCAATCATGGTATGATGCCGGGCTAACCAATCCATGCCCATGATGATATCATAATCTCTTAAGGGTATTTCAATCAAATCTGACACAAAAAAATATCCTTAGATCACCAAAGGACAATCTCTATACATTCTGTTGACTCTGACCTCTTATCCTAATGGACTTGTTACTAGCACTTCAAAACTCATCTTGATACAGGGAATAGCAAGAGAACTAACTATGCTAGCACTAACATACATATGGGTTGAGCCTAGATCAAACAACACAAAGACATCCTGATCAGAGATAGAGAAAGTACCGGCTACAATATCGAAAGTCTCAGCCTCTTCCCATTGTCTCATCGTGTAAACTCTAGCCGGAGCACTCCCTTGTGCCGACTGGTTAACGGTACCCTGACTGCCAAAAGCATTGCCTCTACCTTTGCCTCTTCCTCTGCTAACCAGTTATGAACCTCTGGTAGCAAAACTCTGAATAGACCCTTTTGCAGTAGTAGGAGCTGGCCCAAATCTACGGGCACTTGTGCAGTCCTTAGCGAGATGACCCATGCCTCCATAGTTAAAATAGGCTCCGGTAGCCCAATAGCATTCTCCCCCATGAGTCTTGCCACATGTCTCACAGGGGTGGGAAGGATATGAGCCCCTGGTCGACTGCTGACCAGACCTAGGGGGTCTCTGTCCAGAGAATCTGCCCCTTCCGAACCTTCCACCTCTGCCCGATCCCCTAAATTTCTTTCTTTTTCCAGTATTACTGCTGGAACTTTGCTCAACTGATTTTTCACCTTTATCTTTCTCTAATTTTTTAGTCTTCTCTATTTTCTCTTTCATTGGTGTCGCTTCTAACTCAATTATCTCTACTTCAAGTGCTTGGGACATAGGTTCAGAGAAGTTACTGTATTTAAATCAGACCACTTGTACTCTTAGACTAGGCTTCAGGCTGGTTTCAAACCTCTTGCACCTTTCTCTACTAGTAAACAGGAGACTCCCAGCATAGTGGCTTAAGCAGGAGAACTCCCTCTCATACTCTACCACTGATCTGTTGCCTTGTTTCAGACTAAAAAATTCTTTCAATTTCTAATCCACATATGCATCTGGGACATATTTCTGTCTGAACTCTCTAATGAAGTCATCCCAGGTCAATACTGGTGGTTCTGCCAAGCTATGGGGGATGGTCTTCCACCAATCATACGCGTCCCCTTGAAGTAATGACACGGAATATTAAAATTTTAGTTCATCGGGGTAGTGCAGTTTCTTAAACACTCAGTCCATTCTCTCCAGTCACTGCTCTGCCTCTAGAGGGTCTACTGTACCCTTGACTTTTGTCACCCCATATTTCAATAGCTTGTCATATTGTCTAGCTGGAGCCTGAGGTTGCACCACAGGAGTCTCAAGTGGAGCTTCAGCAGGCATACCTCTAGCCATCTGTTGAAACATTGTAGCCATTTACTGGGCAAACTGTGCTCAAAACTATGGCATTTGTGGGGCTGGTGCCACTGACCCACTAACATTTTGGAAAGCTGGGGCTTCCCCTTAGGCCTCAGCCTCTACTGACTGCTCAACTGAGTGATCTCCTTCTTCCATTTCAGTTTGGAGTTAGGATATCTCCTGAACAAATAACACAAGGAGATTTTCCTCCTTTAGTTCATATTTATGATGTAATGCACTGTATGTAACAAATAAGGACATTGAGCAGTTATACTTATCAAAGAAAAGACACAAATTCACAAGTCAAAACATACTTCAAAAAAATTTGCTCTAATACCACTAAAACATTCACACCTTATCCCTCTGTAAGGCATAACATGATCCCGTAGTATACCCAATGAATTACCATCTCCGTCTACTGATAACCCATTAAATACACTACCACAACACAAATCAACATCATTTCTCCCAACTCCATAATTCAAAACAATTCTCAATTCAATTGTCTTAAAAAATAATACTAAATAACTTCATTCATATTCCATTAAAGAAAAATCAATTTACATTCATCAACCCAAAATTTACATTAGAAAATCCAAAATAAAATTATTACAAAATCCATACAACTGCTCAAGACCAGTTTATACATGTACATACAGTTACATACACCAAAATAGACATTACAATCAGGGTACAAAATTATACATGATAAAATCTCAAGGATGTAGCTCTGAGATCCTCAGCAGCTCACTCTGCAGCTTGTTTGCTAGTTTTACAACCCTGCAAGTGCACGGATCGCTAACAAGTAATAAAATGATAAGTAGAGTATCGTTCTCACGAGGATTTTTTGTTTAGCAAGTACCAATCTACACAGCAATTTTAACTGTCTAGGCTTTCAAATATCTAGGGAGTGAAGTTGTTAACTTTAAACACTAGAATGGTAAATTTAAAATGAAGTAATCTATTTTTGGAACAATTCTGGAGTTAAGATTTCACACTTGAATCTTATTAGGGATGTTATCTCATTTATTTACTGAATTGAGGATCGTTTTCCTTGATAGAAATTAGCCCTAAGTTATCCTAAATCCTCTCTCAAGGCATCTAGGGTGTATTTTAATTAATTCAAACCCTACTTTTGTGGCAATCAAATTAATTAAAATCCTTTAAGACCTTTGACCAATTTTTAGGTTTCACAAAAGTATCAGCCTATGTCTAGGTCAGAATTTTTAGGTTCAAGATCTTGATTTTCTAATGTTAATATTCACCTTTCAGTCCTTCAATCAACATCTACAATCATGTCTAAGTGGGTACCATCACATAGCATGCATTAGGATCACAAGAAATTAAATCAAGAAACGAATCTCAAATCCAGTAAATAAAACCTAATGTTCATCCATAATAATAATTACAAGCATTACTCTCCTAAATCCAGAATAAGAAAACTACTCACTCATGGTGAGTTCAGCAAACATCATGATAAAAAAGTAAAGACAGTAAAAAGAAAACCATGTAAAGAAATAAAGCAATAGAAATCTATCTAGGGAGATGAAATGAAGGAACCGAAGATAGTTTTCAGCTTTGATCTTGTGGAGCTTCAGCTGTAAAACTTCTTTTGGTACTGATGCAGAGCACGACAGTAGCAGCCTTTAGCAACACTCCCAACGATCGTCCCTCTTTTTCACTCCCTCCTTTTGATGTTTTCTTTTTTATTTATATTGGTTGCTCTAGGGTTAGGTTGCTTTGAGCCCAAAGGGCCTTATGAGTCTCATTTTTATCCAAAAACAGGAGGGAAATTCGAGTTATAAAACTAGCTGCAGCATAATACATGGCCCATGTGTCACTACACAGGTCCCGCAAAGTAGGGTCGTGTAACTTGCTGGAGGAGAATCGCATGGTCTTGTTTTGGCACAGAAAGTTACATGGGTCTGCGCCAACTACACGGGCCTGGTTACACGAGCCATTTACTGTTGTTCCCATAAAGTTCTTCAAGCTTGCACCTGGCAGAGACTTACACGGGACCCTGCAGATTACATGGGTCTACTTACACGACCTATGTACTTGTGTTTCTCATCAATTCTCTTGGCTTTCTTCTGGCAGAGAGTTACACGGGTCTTAGGCTTGGTTTACACGAACCGTGTACTTTGTATCAGTAGCAATTCTCTGTCTCTTAACTCCTCCAATCTTTCCTTTATACTTTTATATTTCTGGGGCTTTACCCAAACACCTAAAATGATGTAGAAAACATAGAATTAAGGGCTTTACAATAGAAATTATAAAAACTAATGAAATCAACTATTATGCATGAAAATACTTGCCTAAATGCTATGAAATAGAATGTAAATGTGCTTAAAAACATCTATACAATTCAAGCGTATCACAGCTCCACTAGTCTCTCTATCTGCCACAGCAATAAATAGCCATCACTGAGTACTATGACTCAGTGGTGCACAACATGCTAAAATAATATTTTATGCATAATTCAAATCACATTTATTCAAATATAGTACTGAAAAATGAAAAGTATATGCAAAAGACAATTTATAATTTTAGTCAAAATAGTCTCATTCGGAAGTCTCAAAATAGGTTTCATAAAAATACACAATTATATCATGCAATCAGAACAATGTTCATCTCAATAGCCGAAGGCTTATGAGGAATCACAAGGCTAGCTAGCTCAATCTATGGGTACCCATTCAATTTCTTCCTCTACTGGCACACACCTCAATACTTCAGCCAGAGAGGGAATCAAAATTCAAAACTAATTTCTCCCACTAGTCATGCTAGTGAGGCATTCAAATATATAGTAATGATACTGTGGTTTCAAAACTATCTTAACAATTTACCAAACATTTACTGACAATTAAAACGCATATCATTAAATTTCCAACAATTTAGATCAAAAGTATAGTGTACATTTCAATCACTATTTTGCAATATAAATAAATCACAATTCATTTCATGTACTTTGCAAAAAGAAATTTAAAGAGCATTTTATATTGTACACAAACCTTATGCGAGTCGCCTCTTGGCCTTAATCGATGCCTCGGGTTCTTTCCCGGTATTCTTTTCAACCGAAACACATAATTTTATAGTGTTTTAGTATCACAATTTACAATAAATCCATTAAAGAATTTCACAATTACTTATTTCGAGTCCTAATATGTTTAAATTAACGTTCTTAAAATTTTGCCTTTCGGGATTACTATTCACGACACTATTCAAGTCAGATTGTTGACTTTCTCATGCTTAATAGGTATGGAAATTTTAATTTCACCCACATGCCACATTTTGGTTACCTAATTTGTTAGTTTTGGTTGTTTCCTCAAATTTTAAGTCTCTTAAGTGAAATTTAAAATTTTCAAATTTTGTGTCCTATTTTGCACTATTCCATTAGTCAAGTTGCTGTTGAAATTTGGCTAAGTTTTCTTCATAGAAGTTGTTCCTTATTGTCTTAACTTTATTGCCCTTTTTGAATCACTCCATTTGGAGTTTTGTATCCCAAGATATGACTATTTGAATGGGGCTGGCCGGATTTAGTGTTACCCAGAATTCTGGGTATTTTTTGGATACTGGCAGTTTTGGTATGCTAACTGCAGGTGACTTTTCGGATAGGTTATGCTCAAAATTTGGGTTTGTTTTCTTCATGAAAGTTGTAGGGCTATGTCTTAGCTTTCCATCAGTATAAGATTCAGGTCATTTGGACTTTCCTAGACCAAGTTATAGTCATATAAGTAACTACTATTCATTTGGTCATTTTTGTACAGGGCAGTGTGCCCAAATCCGGATTTAGCCTAATTGTTCACTATCCTAATGTCATTTTCTAGGCATAGTTCCTAAATCAAAAATGGTCCATTTTGTGTATAATTTCATTCCCAATTGACCTCATACCAATTGGGTTAGTAAATTTTCAGTTTTAGGCCCTGAAAGGGACCTAGGTCAAGCTGTCAGCATACTGACCCTAACCAATCCGAATTGAAACTTGGTTCTAGCAATTCACATACACCACAAATGGTCACAATTGACCATTTTCAACCTCCATTAAGGCCATTTACATCATTTGACCATTTCCTAAATTTTTTTTTTCCAAATTTTCAAGAGGTTAAGAACCCTAATTCCCCATTTAACACAATTCATAAAATCAAAAGTTATAATTTATATCTATACACTCATTCAAGCATTCTAACATGTTTAATTCCATTAAAACTCCATGAACTTCAATATTCCCATATTGGCCGAATTCTCTAGGGGTTACCTATAAGCATGAATTTTTCATGTTTTCATGAAATTCTCACTTGTTCAACCTTAAATCTACACTTATAAACCAATTAAATTAAAAGAGAGAACTTACCTCTTGTGAGACTTTTGAATCTTCAATTTCTTCCCCCAATTTCTTCACTTTCTTTCTCCCAATCTTCCAATTTAGAGTTAATTAGAGGTTTTCTATCAAGTTTGGGTGGGATTTATGGAGTGAAGCTAGGTTTTAAAAGCTTGAAATTGTTTGGTTATAGAGGACTTTTGAGAGAAACCCAAGAGAGAGAGGGACAACATATGTGTGGGAAGAAGAATATGATTATTTGTCTTCTTTTAATTTGTTTTTATCCCTCTTTAATTAACTTTAAATAATTTAATTAATTAATAATTCCTTTATTGCATCATACTTACATAGTAAGTGATGTCATAATTCTTATTTTTCTTTCCTTTTCTTTTTCCTTTCTTTTTCTATACTTTTTTAATTTAATTCCCGATTCTGAAATTTTCTTTTCTCCAATTTTTTTGGATAGTTAGGTCAGGAGTCAGCTCTAGGGGTGAATTGACCGAATTGCCCCTCGCTGGTTCAATTCGGTTTGCAAGTTATTCGATATTTCTTCTGGATCCCTGACCTAATTATTTGACTTGCTTAACAACTCTTTTTCATGATTTTCTCTTTTCCACTATGTTCGCAATAGTCCTAAGGATCGCGACGTCACATTTTCTGGTTCGAAATTTGAGTTAAGACTAACCTCGCAGTCATTTCTCGAGAAGGTCACCCATCGCTGTGACTCCCAGCTCATTTAACTTTTTATGCTTTGTTTTTCTTCTTTATATTTAACTATTTGGCAATTACTAATTATTTATATTCAGGGCTTATCTAGGTATCTTAGATGTGGTTCTAATTCTCTTAATTGTCTGGACCGACACCGGTCACCAAAACAGTAAAATGTACCAGGCTATGCAAATAGGGGTGTTACATGGTTCATATGGGCAATTGAACTCTAGGGGTGCTCAAGTGCTTTCCTGGTCTCTAGAGAGAAATTGGTCTGTGAAAGGCAATATTGACTTAGCTAGGGTTACTACTGTGACCCTATGCCTTCTGAAATCAAGCTTGGATGGGCCCAAAAAGTATTAACGATCTCCTTAATCAATCCATGAGCTTTAACCTAGAGGTGGTTGCCACTCAACATATACTGAAAGAGAAGGTGAACTTCCTTAGGCAGGAGATGTCGAAGGCAGTCACCAAAGCTGTAACCTTCAAGAATAATTTGACCATTGTTGATGCTAAGGTGTAGGAGCTAGAGGAGCAAGTGCGATCTTTTGAGAAGCATGTAGCTCGACTATAGAAAGAGATAGAGGATGCAAAGGAAAGTCAGGATGCTAACCTGGCTAAATTTTCAAAAGAGCTTAAGGCAAAAGAAAATGAAATAATTGAAAAGGAGGCCAATGCCCATGTGTAAGCCCACAGTGACCTTCTTTTCGAGATGCTAAAGTGTTATTTGAATGAAGACTTTGCCTTGCTCAAGAAGCTTGCCCTAGTGCTAAAACTGAGAGTGAGAGTGAGGATGAGGAGGCTAGGGGGTTTGGTTACTGTAAATGATAATGTACAGGTAGGTAGGGATCCACCTGCAGAATTACTTGTACTTACCCCTTTAATTTAATTAAAAATGACTCTTTTGTTCACATTTTGTTTTTAATTAAGACTGTTGATGCTAACCTATTAGTTTTTTATCCGAAAGATCATTCCTTTTTGTACTTCCTAACTTAGTCTGAAAAGATCTTTAGAAGTCCAAACCTTGAGTAGGATAATTAATTTTTATTGTAGAGAGCTCGGTATTGTTGAGTGAGATTTGGCAAGAGTTGTGCCTTTGCTAGGATTTATAGCTCAGATGAGGTCTTTGTGCCTTAGATGAAGTCTTTATGCCTCGGATGAGGTCTTTATGCCTTGGATGAGGTCTTTGTGCCTCAAATTATATCTGCCTCAGATGAGGTCTTTACACTTCTGAACTTTGAGAGATCAGTAATAATGTGTGTGGATCAGCTGTCCCTTCTAGATTAGATGGCAATTGTTGAAAACTGAATTTGAACTTCTCATTTATTGATAATATCTTTTCAAGTTGCAAACATTCCATGCCCGTGGGAGTTCACTCCCACTCGAGTAAGGGATCTTATAAGCTCCTGGGCAGATTACTTTTGAAATTACATATGGTCCTTCCTAGTTACTGCCTAGCTTTCCTGCTCTTGCTGTTCCTCCTAAAATATCTAGTCTTTTCATAACTAGATTGCCAATAGTAAAGGATCTGTGTTATACCTTCTGGTTGTACATGCTTGTTATTCTCTAATGATATTCTGTCATTGTGATGAAAGCTTAGCCTCTTATTATTTTTGCTAGATCAAGATTGAATCTGAGGTCTTCATTATTGATTACTGCTTTTGGATTCTCTGTTTAGGAGCTTAAGATGCTAATCTCTGTGAGGATTACTACCTTTGAGCCGTATGCCAAAGAGAAGAGAGTCTCACTAGTTGTTAATCTGGGAGTAGTTTGGAATGCCCATAGTACAAATGGGGGCTCTTCTAGCCATCATCCTTTTTCTTTGTCTAGTGTTCTTTTTACCCCACTTAGGATAGTTAGGTTGGTGACCTCTGCCATACCATTAGATTGCAGAAGATATATTGAAGCAAATCAAAGGTTGATTCCCCATTTAGTGCAAAATCCTCTGAATTAATGCCCTTCCAACTGAGTTCCATTGTTTATGATGATGACTTTGGGGATACTATAGCGGTAAAATATGTTTTTCTTAATGAAAGATACGACTTTGTAGGCAGTGATGAGTTATGTTGCTTCTGCTTTGGGCCATTTAGTAAAGTGGTTTATGGCAACGATGACTTACTGTTTGGATCCAATAGCTTTTAAGAATGGTTTGAGTACATCTAGTCCCTATTGGTAGAATGGCCAAGGGCTTTCAATTGTTGTCAACTTTTCTATGGGGGTTCGAGGGATGAAATCGTGCTTCTGGCATTTTCTGCATTACTAAACTAGATTTTTGGTGTCATCTACTACTGTAGGCTAGAAGTACCCTTGTCGAAATACTTTTTTGGCGATTATTCGAGCTCCTTTATGGCTTCTGCACAGTCCCTCATGAATGTTGATCGAGACTACTGCTCCTTATTTGAGTGAGATGCATTTTAGCTATGGCTGTATGAATGACTTTTGATAGAGCTAACTATTGTGAACACTGTAATCGCCTCTAAAGGCTCATCGGGCAGTGTCCCATACTCGAGATAATTGAAGATCGGGGACATCCATATTAAACTGATGTCGATTGGGAGCATCTCTTACTGGTTAATTATTAGTTGACTTATTTCTTCTAGGTGGATCGGCTGAGATGGGTGCTGCTCCCCTACTACTGCCATTTTTGGCTAGGGTGTTAGCGTCACAGTTCTCTCCTCTGGAGACTTTCATGATTGTGACATCTTTAAAGTTAGAATGGATCTAGGCTATTAACTATTGTATTTTGGCTTTGCACTTCCCCAAGTTTGGATCCCGTACTTGGAAGTTACCCTGACACTGATTCACTACCAACTGTGAGTTAGAATATATAATAGCATTAGGGGTTCTTACCTCCTTGATAATGCATAGGGTGATCAATAGAGCCTCGTACTTAGCTATGTTATTTGTAACCTGGAAGTTCAATTGTGCAGCATACTTCGGTTTTATACCTTGAGGGCCTTCCAAAACAATCCCAATTCTAGATCCACTGGAGCCTACTGCTCCATCGACGTAAATGCTCTATGTTGCCTTCTGTTCTATCTCCACTTCTATCAGTAGCATGGGTTCAGCAATGAAATCAGCAAGGACTTATGCCTTTAGGGCTGTTCAACAAACATACCTGATGTTATAGGCTCCTAATATTACTGACCAAGTAGATAAGTGACCTGACACGTCTAACCTCTATAAGATCTTTGTTAAGGGGTAGTTATGGGTACTTCAATGGTGTGAGACTCGAAGTATGGTATTAACTTTGTGGCTGCTGAGAGCATGGCAAAAGCTAACATCTCCAAGGTTGCATAATTGAGTTCAGCTTCTTTCAGAACTTGGCTAGTATAGTAAATTGGCTTTTATTTTTCTTCTTCCTCTCTCTCACTAGAATTGATTTCATAGTCTCCTTTATCACTGCAAGATAATGATATAGGATCTCGCCTTATCTAAGCGAGTCCAATAGAGGAGGGTTTGTTAAAAAAAATTTTGAGTTCATCGAATGTTACCTGACAATCTTCTCTCCATTTGAAGCTTTTTCTTGCTTTGAGCACTCTATAAAATGGTAGGCATTTCATTGTTAAGCACATCATAAAACACTCAAGAGCTGTCATTCTACTATTCAATCTTTGAATTTCTTTGATGGTTCTTGGAGGTTTCATCTCCATATGGCTCTGATTTTTTTAGGGTTAGCCTTTATTCCTTTTTCTGAGATTAAAAATCCCAAGAACTTTTTTGCTTTGACTTTGAATGTGCATTTTTTTTTTTTGTTTAGATTCCAACTTTATCAAATATGTCAAATGCCTCTGCGATGCCTTTTGGATGATCTTCCAAATTTTTGCTCTTTATGATCATGTCGTCCATGTACACCTCTACTATCTTACCAATTAGCTTTTCGAACATTTTACTAACTAATCTTTGGTAAGTTGCACCTATATTTTTAAGACCAAAAAGCATTACCCTATAATAGAATATGCCCATGTTTGTGATGAATGTTGTTTTTTTCTTATCTTTTAGATCCATCTTTATCTGATGGTACCTAGATATGGCATCTACTAGGAAGCAAACGAAATGTCCTACTGTGGATTCGACTAGCTTATCACTCGTTGGTAGAGGATAATTGTCTTTTGGGCATGCTCTGTTGAGGTCGATATAGTCGATGCACATCTGCCATTTGTCGTTGACTTTTTGACTAAAACCACATTCGCTAACTATGTTGGGTATTTGACCTCCTTTATGAGACCTACTTTTAATAGGTTTTGGACCTCTTCTATAATGATTTGTTATCTATCTACCATAATTTTCTTTTTTTTTTATTATACTAGTTTGGTGTTTGGATCAATATTAAGGTTATGGACTACAACTATCGGATCTACTCCTGGCACCAAGCAAAGGTGGACAATCTCTCAGTAAGCATTTTAATGAGCTCATCCCTATTCAGACCTTATAATGCGGTACCGATCCTTATCTTCTTTCCCATATGGAGCTCGACCTCTTCTATTGAATCTATCGGCTCTGGAGAGATGCTGCTTTTCGATTTTTCCAGGAGATTAATTGGTAGTGTGACCTTGCTTGCTGCTTTTATAGATTGGTTATAGCATTCCTAGGCTAATTTTTAGCTCCCTCTTACCACAGCTATGGCACCTGGGGCTGGAAATTTCAAACATAAGCAATCCATGTTAATCAAGATGTTATTACCATTTAAAATTGGTCGCCCCAAGATGGCATTGTAGGAAAGTGGGATGTCCACTACTACAAACTCCATATATATTATACGCTTATGGACTTTGTTGCCTAAGATTACTATCAAGTTTGTGGTTCCAGCTACTGGCATGGTCTTATCTCCTAGTCTAACCAAAGGGAACATTACTTTGGTGAGATATGCCTTTTTGAATCCTAGCTTCTTGTAAACTTCTAGTGTGATCAGGTTAATCGAACTTCCTATATTGATGAGAACTCTTTGTACCATGTACCTGTTCAATAAAATATTAATCAACATAGTCTTTTAAAATGAGGTTCAAAATGAGGTCTTTTAAAATTTTCATAGTCTTTTGGTTCAAAAGTGATCGAATCCTTGGAGAGGGATTCTGTCTCAAAAGAAAATAAATTTTTTAAGCTGACTACCTCAGCTACCCTTTTACCATTATTTTTATGCCCTCCTGGTCTTCCTACTATAACAATGACGACTCTAATGGGCTCTTCTTTATCATGTTTTTCTTGGCTCCTGTCTTTTGATTTATCCTATCTCCCTTTTTTTTAGCAAACCTTTTAAGGTTTCCTTACTAAATGAGCCTTTGGATTTCATTTTTCAATTGTCGACATTCATCTGTGGTATGTCTGTGATCATCATGAAAATGACAGTGCTTCTTTGTCTTCTTAATTTGCAGTTTATGGTTTCATTTTCTATGGCCATTTGATATCTTAACCGTTTTTCTGTATCCACATATACTTGAGCTCTAGATTCTGTCTGCGGCATGTGAGAGCGATACTGATCTCGTCAAGAGGTTACAGAGTCTAAACCATAAGCTTACTGGTCACTGTGTCTTTTTTCATATCTCCTTTTTAAACTTTGGACTGCACGCCTTTCCTCTTTTAAAGTTGATCTTTCATCATTTAACTTGATGTACTTCTTTTCTCATTTCATCAGTTGCTAATTGTCCAAAGCTGGATTTTTTATTAGGGAATCTACAAGTTTGTTATTTCTGGATCCCTTTTTTATTGCCTCACAAGCTATTTCATGGTTGAGGTTTTCTATGTGTATGGCTTCTATGTTGAATCTGGATACATACTCCTTGAGAGATTCTCCTTCTGCTTGTTGAATCTTCCTTAGGTCAGATGATAGTTTTTTGGGTGGGATGCAGCTCATAAATTCTGCTTAAATGACCTTGCCAATTACTTAAAATTCTCTATAGAATCATCTAGCAACCTTTGATACCATTTCTAAGCTAGTCCTGTTAGTGTCGTTGGAAAATTCTTGCATAAAATAAAATTATTAACATTCTGTAGAAAGCATCATTATATAAAAATTTGTCAAGTGGCTCCTGGGGTTAGAGGTCCCATTATATTTTTCAAGAGTTAGTCATTTAAATTTTGGTGGAAAAACTTTTAATAATATTTCTTTACTCAACGGTGAACCATCTCCCATTCCATAGTCATCATCGTGAGAATTCTTCTGGAACTTCTTGATTGCTTGTGCAATTTTTTGGCTTAGAGCACTTTGTTCAGAGTCTGATTAATCATCATCGGAATAAACTCTCTTTGCCTTGACCTTGCTATTTCCAGATTTTATTTCTCTAACTGGCTTTCCAGATGCTATGGTGGTTATGGAAGGTGGAGGTGGAGGTATTATCACTGGTGTATCTTGGGTGCTACCCTTAATATTTTACTTGTTGTAACACCCCTATTTGTATAGCCTGGTATATTTCATTGTTTCGGTGACCGGTGTCGGTCCGGACAATTAAGGGGATTAGAACCATACTTAAGACAACTAGAGAAACCATAAACACAAATAATTAGTAATGTTCAATTAGTTAAGTATAAATAAGAAAAACAGAACATAAGAAGTTAAACGAGCCGAGAGTCACAGCGATGGGTGACCTCCTTGGGAACGACTACGAAGTCATTTCAAACTCAAATTTTGAACCGTAAAATGTGACGCTGCGGTCCTTAGGACCCTTATGAACATAGTGGAAAAGAGAAAATCACGAAAAAGAACTGTTAAGCCAGTCAAATAATTAGGTCAGGGAGCCAGAAGAAATATGGAATTATTTGTAAACCGGGATGAACCGGCGAGGGGCAATTTGGTCAATTGACCGAGAGTGACTCGACCTAATCACAAATAAAATCGGAGAAAAGAAAATTTGAATCGATAATTAAATTAAACAACTAATAAAAAAAAAAATAAAAAAAAAAGAGGAAAATGAAAAAGTAAAAAGGTGATGACATCGTGCATGACCTCATGCATGATGCCATAAATAAATAAATTAATTTAATTATTAATTTAGATTTTGTGGTCTTCCATAAATTAAAATAAATAAAGAAAAGAAAAGGAAAAAAAAATCTCTTCTTCTTTCTCCCAATTGCCGCCTCACTTTCTCCCTTGTTCCTCCATGAATGGTCCTCCATTTAAGCTTACACTTAAGCTTAATTTTCTTCACTTAACCTTCATAACTCCCCTAAAAACCTTACTAGAGCTTGTTATTGCAACTTGAGAAGAAGATTACAAGAAGAAAGAAGAGTTAAAGATAGTGATTTGAAGTTTTAAGAGAGGTTAGTATGTTAACTTGTTATTTTCCATTTTAAATGCATAATTAGTTGTTGAAATGAGCTTAGAAACTAATAAAATGAAATAGAAATATGGGGGGAGGACCAAACTGAAATTTTGGCCTGTTGAAGAGGAGTATGATTTTGTATGGTTTGATGGATTTGAATGAGTTTAAAAACCTTATTTAGTTGAATGGTTAGGATTAAGAGCACTAATTGTGATTAAATGCATGAGATGGATGAGTTAGGGTTTTGAATATTAGGGTTTGTGAACCAAAAATGTGAGAAATGAGCAAATGATATCTTTGACCTATTGTGAAGTGAAATAATGGTCAATTATGACCAAATGAGTTGTGTGGGAATGGTAGGAAATTAAGTTAAATTCGGAGGGTGTATGGTCATGCTACTGGCAGCATGACCAAGTCAACTTTGAAGGACCAAAAATGAAATTTTACAAGTCCAATTGATATGGTACCAATTGGGGATGAAACTAGACATAAAATGACACAATTTTAATTTAGGAACCATGCCCAAAAAGTGACCAAAACTTAGTGAACCATTTGACCAAATTTGGATAAGAGCAGTCTGCCACTGTATAAACTGACCAAACGAACAGTATTTATTCATTTGGTCATAACTCGAGCTAGGCAGGACAAAATAACCTGACATTTTACCAGAGGTTAGATGAGATATAGACCTAAAACTTTCATGAAGAACACAAGTCCAAATTCTGCCAGCAACTAAGCCATTTGGCCACCCTAAGTTAGTGACCCAAAACTGCCAGCACCAAAATTTGCCCAGAAAATCTGGGTTGTGTCCAATCCGGCAGCCCTAGTTCAAATGGCCATAACTTGAGCTAAAAAACTTCAATTGGGGTGATTCAAAAATGAGAATAAACTTAAGACAATAAGGAATATTTTCTATGAAGGAAGTTTTGCCAAATTCTAACAATAAAATTACCAATGGAACAGTGCAACTTGGAGCACCAAAACTAAAAATGTGACAATTTGGCCAAAAGGACTTAAGCTTTGAGAAAATGACCAAAACCAACAAATTTAATGACCAAAATGTGGTATGTGGGTGAAGTTGGAGTTCCCATACCTATTAAGCCTTAAAAAGTCAACAATTTGACTTGAATAGTATAGTGAATAGTAACCCGAAACACAAAAACTTCGAGAACGTCAAAATTAGCACATTAAAGTTAGGTAAAAATGAAGTGAAATTTATTTTTGGATTTATGCTAAGTTATGGTACTGAAACACTGTGAAATTGTGTGTTTCAGCTGAAAAAGACTTGGAAGCTCTGAGAGACTGAGTCAAGGCCTAGAGGCGACTCACGTCAGGTCTGTGCACAGTAATTATTGTTTAAATATATGATTCTTGAAAATTTGATTTTTCTTGAGTTAATTACGAATTGTGTTACCATTTATGATTATGAATATGACTTTAAAAATTTACCAGATCTCCAATAAATTATTTAAATAAATTGTTTTGAATTGATTTTGTGTTCACACTTAGCATGACAGTATCACATTATTCCTCCTCCATTTATGGGGTTGAGATCATTTATTTCCCTCCCTCTCTGGCTTGTCAGTTGAGGTTGAGATCGGATGAGTACTCATTAGCTAGCTAGCCACCTCCCTCATTGATCTCGATTAATGGGGTTGTAGATTGCTTTGTCATGGTGTACAACACGGCATTGATCGGAAATTTTGTGTCATGGCTTAAGTTGTATATAATTTTGGCAACACTGTGTTTAATAAATTATTTTACTAAATGGAGTTGTTATAAGCTTTGATATTTGTGAAACGTGATTAAGAAGTATTCAAATTGTGTTTCATCAGTGAATGATTTATGTATTGCATTTTAAATTTTTATTGTGCACCACTTAGTATGTTTATACTCAGCGATAGCTTATTTTGCTGTCACAGATAAGAGCAAGGAGAAAGCAGTAGAGTGAGCTGCTATCGAATTGTGGACCACATCGATCATTTTGTACGGGTATTATTTTATACCCTTGTAGATAATTTTGATGTAAATATAGAAATGTTGTATGTATCAATGTAAGTTGAGCAGTTGTAAATAAATTGTAATAATATTATTTTTGGATTTCCTTCTGTAAATTTAATATTTGTACATGTGAATTTCATGTTTTATGCCTTGTGAATGAAGTATTAAATATTTTGAGATGATGAATTTTGATTTGCATTGTGGAATTACTTTGAAGTGATTTGAATTGAGTTGATTGAGATTTATTAGAGGATGGGAGTTGTGGAAAATTTTTGGAAGTGTTTTTTTTAGGTATTTGAAGAACGGTTTTCTCCAAATACAAACGGAACTCTGTCAAAATTTTTATAAAATTTGCGGCAAAATTAAAATAGGCAAAAATTTTCACTAGTATTTAAGCTTTGAATAAATGGTTTTTAATCCTCACTAAAATGCTCACCACTTCCAAAATTTTTTTTAAAAAAATTTTAAATCCCTTGTAGGGTACTTAATGAGTTATTGGTAGGTGAAGTTCGGTAGTTCATTAAATATTCTACGGGATCATGTTATGCCTTACAGAGGGGTAAGGTGTGACATGTTTTAGTGGTATCAGAGCATGGTTTTCCAATAAATTTTGACTATGTGTATGAACATTTTATTGATAAGTACAACTGCTCAAGTGTCTTTAATTGATACATATAACATATTTACATCATTAATATGCACTAACGAAGGTCAACCTCCTTGTGTTTGATCTCAGGAAGTAGAAAATTTTGGAAAACGGAATGGAAGGAGGAGATCATTCCGAAGAACAATCTGTTAAGGCTAAGGTTCAAGGGGAAGCCCCAGCACTCCAGAACGTGAGTGGGTCAGCCACTCCAGCTCCTGCTCCAATACCGCAGTTCCCTGCTCAATTTGTACAGCAGATGGCTGCGTTCCTCCAGCAAATGGCGGGTGGTGTGCCACCCCAAGCTCAAATGCCAGTACCTGTAACACAACCACAGCCCTCAGCTAGGCAATATGAAAAATTGATGAAATTTGGGGCCACTGAGTTTAAAGGCACTGTGGATCCACTGGAAGACATTCCTACTGTATGTGACTTTCCAGATGTATTTCCTGATGAATTGCCAGGATTACCTCCAGAAAGAGAAGTGCAGTTTGAAATTGATGTTATGCCTGGTGTGGACCTAATCTCCATAACGCCATACAGAATGGCACCAGCAGAACTAAAAGAATTGAAAGTACAGTTGTAAGAGTTGCTTGACAAGGGCTTTATCCACCGTAGTGTGTCACCTTGGGGAGCGCCGGTGTTGTTTGTAAAGAAAAAGGATGGCACTCTCTGGTTATGCATTGACTATCGGCAGTTGAACAAGGTGACAATAAAGAACAGATACCCATTGCCCCGCATTGATAACTTATTTGATCAGTTGAGAGGTGCAGCTGTGTTCTCCAAAATTGACCTGAGATCAGGTTATTATCAGCTGAAAGTACAAGAGCAGAGTATTCCTAAAGCGCTTCGTAACCCGCTATGGCCATTATGAGTTCTTAGTCATGCCATTCGGGTTAACTAATGCTCCGGCTGCTTTTATGGATCTGATGAACACTATCTTCAGACCATACCTCGACCAATTTGTTGTGGTATTTAATGATGATATATTGGTCTATTCGAGGAATGCAGAAGAGCATGATAAACATCTACGGATTGTACTACAGACTTTGAGGGAGAAACAGCTATATGCCAAATTGTCGAAATGTGAATTTTGGCTGAAGGAGATATCCTTTTTGGGGCACATAGTATCAGCAGAGGGTATTAAGGTAGATCCTAGCAAGATTGAAGCTGTCCTTAATTAGAAGCCACCCAGAAATGTCACAGAGATTCAGCTCAAGTTAATGGATACTACCGTCGATTTGTGAAGGAATTCTCCATGTTGGCATCTTCATTGACCAAGCTACTTAGAAAGGATGTGAAATTTCAGTGGACGGACAAATGCCAGCAAAGTTTTGATGAATTGAAAAGATGTTTGACAGAGGCTCCAGTCCTGACTTTACGTGCACAGGGTAAAGAATTTACAGTTTATAGTGATGCTTCTCATAATGGGTTAGGCTGTGTATTGATACAAGATCGAAATGTCATTGCCTATGCATCACGCCAGCTAAAACCGCATGAGAGGAATTATCCAACACATGATTTGGAGCTTGCAGCTATTGTGTTTGCTCTTAAGATCTGGAGACATTAGTTGTATAGGGAGAAGTGTTATATCTACACAGATCATAAGAGTTTGAAGTATTTGGGCGCCCAGAAAGAGTTGAATTTGAGACAGAGGAGATGGTTAGAGTTGATAAAAGACTATGATTGTCTGATAGACTATCAGCCAGGGAAAGCTAATGTTGTAGCTGATGCCCTAAGTTGCAAGACTATGGCAAGTCTACAGGTTATTCCTTTGTCTTTGGTACATGAGTTGAGATTATTACATGCCAGTTTAGAGATTAATGATGAAGGGCAGACAGCAGTTGCATGGCATGTATAGCCGATTGATCGATCGTAATGGTCGCCGTAATGATGAAAGGTATCAGAAGCTGTTGGAAGAAGTCCGACAGGGCAAGAAACCAGAGTTCTCAATCAGAGATGATGGTTTACTGCTACACCAGGGCAGAATATGTGTTCCTAATGATGTTAATTTGAGGCAGATTATTTTGAAGGAAGCACATGAGTCTTCTTTTGCTATGCACCCTGGTGGTACAAAAATGTATAGAGGGTTAAAGGAGCATTACTGGTGGATGGGTTTAAAAAGAGATGTGGTAGAGTTTGTATCCAAATGCCTGACTTGTCAGCAAGTGAAGGCAGAGCATCAAGTACCAACTGGGTTGTTACATCCACTACCAGTGCCAGAATGGAAATGGGAAAGAATAACGATGGACTTTGTAATGGGACTTCCGAGGACACAGAAGAGTCATGATGCAGTATGGGTCATTGTTGACAGACTGACTAAGTCTGCTCATTTTCTGCCAGTCTGAATGGACTACAGTTTGGACAGATTGGCCAGGTTGTACATTGATGAGATTGTGAGACTGCATGGAGTGCCAGTATCCATCGTATCAGACAGAGATCCTAGGTTCACTTTTAGATTCTGGGGTAGTCTTCAGAGAGCCCTAGGAACTAGATTGAACTTCAGTACTGCATTCCACCCACAGATAGATGGCCAGTCTGAGAGGGTAATTCAGATTTTGGAGGACATGCTACAGGCTTGTGTGATTGAGTTTGAGGGTAGTTGGGATACACACTTGCCTTTGATTGAGTTTGCTTACAAAGAATACTACCAATCAAGCATTGGGATGCCTCCATATGAAGCTTTGTTTGGCAGAAAATGTAGAACCCCATTGTGTTGGGATGACGTGGGTGAAAGAAAAATGATTGGACCCGAAATTGTTCAACAGACTGAAGAGAAAATTAGGGTGATCAAAGATCGACTTAAAGCTGCATCAGACCGTCAGAAGTCCTACATTGATTTGAAAAGAAGAGATATTGAGTATGCAGTGGGTGAGAAAGTTTTCCTCAAGGTTTCTCCTTGGAAGAGGATTATGAGATTTGGCAGAAAGGGGAAACTAAGTCCTCGTTTTATCGGGCCATATGAGGTATTCGAAAGAGTGGGTCCTTTGGCTTATCATTTGGCACTACCTCTAGAGTTGGAGAAGATACATAACGTCTTCCATGTGTCTATGTTGAGGAGGTATCGATCAGAACCATCTCATGTATTACCAGTAGAAGAAATTGAAGTGAATCAAAACCTCACATATGAAGAAGAACCCATAAAGATTCTAGCTTATGAGGTGAAGCAGCTACGGAACAAGCAGATACCATTGGTAAAAGTGCTGTGGAACCATCATTCGGGCCAGGAGGCTACTTGGGAACGAGAGGAGGACATGAGGAGACAACACCCACAGCTATTCAGATATTGATACCAGGTAAAATTTCGAGACGAAATTTATTTAAGGCGGGGAGAATTGTAATACCCCTATTTGTATAGCCTGGTATATTTCACTGTTACGGTGACCGGTGTCGGTCCGGATAATTAAGGGGATTAGAACCATACTTAAGACAACTAGAGAAACCATAAACACAAATAATTAGTAATATTCAATTAGTTAAGTATAAATAAGAAAAACAGAACATAAGAAGTTAAACGAGCCGAGAATCACAGCGATGGGTGACCTCCTCAGGAACGACTGCGAAGTCATTTTAAACTCAAATTTTGAACCGTAAAATGTGACGCTGCGGTCCTTAGGACCCTTATGAACATAGTGGAAAAGAGAAAATCACAAAAAGAATCATAAGCTACCAAATAATTAGGTCAGTGAGCAGGAAGAAATATGAAATTATTTGCAAACCGGGATGAACCGGCGAGGGGTAATTTGGTCAATTGACCCCGAGAGCTGACTCCTGACCTAACTGTCAAATAAAATCGGAGAAAAGAAAATTTCGGAATCGAGAATTAAATTAAAGAACTAATAGAAAAAAAAAAGAGGAAAATGAAAAAGTAAAAAAGGTGATGACATCATGCATGACCTCATGCATGATGCCATAAATAAATTAATTAATTTAATTATTAATTTAGATTTTGTGGTCTTCCATAAACTAAAATAAATAAAGAAAAGAAAAGAAAAAAAAAATCTCTTCTTCTTTCTCCCAATTGCCGCCTCACTTTCTCCCTTGTTCCTCCATGAATGGTCCTCCACTTAAGCTTAATTTTCTTCACTTAACCTTCATAACTCCCCTAAAAACCTTACTAGAGCTTGTTATTGCAACTTGAGAAGAAGATTACAAGAAGAAAGAAGAGTTAAAGATAGTGATTTGAAGTTTTAAGAGAGGTTAGTATATTAACTTGTTATTTTTCATTTTAAATGCATAATTAGTTGTTGAAATGAGCTTAGAAACTAATAAAATGAAATAGAAATATGGGGGGAGGACCAAACTGAAATTTTGGCCTGTTGAAGGGGAGTATGATTTTGTATGGTTTGATGGATTTGAATGAGTTTAAAAACCTTATTTAGTTGAATGGTTAGGATTAAGAGCACTAATTGTGATTAAATGCATGAGATGGATGAGTTAGGGTTTTGAATATTAGGGTTTGTGAACCAAAATGTGAGAAATGAGCAAATGATATCTTTGACCTATTTTGAAGTGAAATAATGGTTAATTATGACCAAATGAGTTGTGTGGGAATGGTAGGAAATTAAGTTAAATTCGGAGGGTGTATGGTCATGCTGCTGGCGGCATGACCAAGTCAACTTTGAAGGACCAAAAATGAAATTTTACAAGTCCAATTGATATGGTACCAATTGCGGATGAAAATAGACATAAAATGACACAATTTTCATTTAGGAACCATGCCTAAAAAGTGACCAAAACTTAGTGAACCAATTGACCAAAGTTGGATAAGAGCAGTCTACCACTGTATAAACTGACCAAATGAATAGTGTTTGTTCATTTGCTCATTACTCGAGCTAGGCAGGTCAAAATGACCTGAAATTTTACCAGAGGTTAGATGAGATATAGACCTAAAACTTTCATGAAGAACACAAGTCCAAATTCTGCCAGCAACCAAGCCATTTGGCCACCCCAAGTTGGTGACCCAAAACTGCCAGCACCAAAATTTGCCCAGAAAATCTGGGTTGTGTCCAATCCAGTAGCCCTAGTTCAAATGGCCATAACTTGAGCTAAAAAACTCCAATTTGGGTGACTCAAAAATGAGAATAAACTTAAGACAATAAGGAATATTTTCTATGAAGGAAGTTTTGCCAAATTCCAACAGTAAAATTACCAATGGAACAGTGCAACTTGGAGCACCAAAACTGAAAATGTGACAATTTGGCCAAAAGGACTTAAGCTTTGAGAAAATGACCAAAACTAACAAATTTAATTACCAAAATGTGGTATGTGGGTGAAGTTGGAGTTCCCATACCTATTAAGCCTTAAAAAGTCAACAATTTGACTTGAATAGTATAGTGAATAGTAACCCGAAACACAAAAACTTCGAGAACGTTGAAATTAGCACATTAAAGTTAGGTAAAAATGAAGTGAAATTTATTTTTGGATTTATGCTAAGTTATGGTCCTGAAACACTGTTGTCGCAAAGGGATTTTGCGGTCGCCTGGACTATCACTCACCAAAGTGGGAAAAGTGAGGAGTCGCCACCTTAGTTTTGAGGGAAACTAAAGAAAACCATTTGGGAAGATAAATTAAAAATGAAACCACTTCAAAACAGAGATTCTAGGTTCGGGGTCCGTAAACGGGTGGGGAAGGTGTTAGGCACCCCACCTCGTCCCTTAATAAGGGTAAGTAGATTTGATTTTTAATTCATTATAAATAATTTAGTAGGGCTTGAATGGGAATGTTAATCCTTTTGGCTAAAGGAACATTTGATTTCTCACTGAATTTGGATCACCCAGATACACAAGTAAATGAGACCACCTTAGTGAGTTGGTGTCGCGAATCATCTTGGTTTTGGGATTATTTTACGTACAGGTTAAGGTTTGATGGGAGAATCGGATAAGAACTCTCCTCCGATCTCTTTTAAGTTAAAATTTTGGGGGGGGAGATCGGATAAGAACCCTCCTCCGATCTCCTCTAGACGTTTATTAAAATTTTGGTTGAGACCGGGTAAGAACTCTCCTCCGATCTCTTTTTAATGGTCATTTATTAAAACTTTGAGTGGAGACCGGATAAGAACCCTCCTCCGATCTCTATTTAATAGTTATTAAAATTTTGAGTTGAGACCGGATAAGAACTCTCCTCCGATCTCTTTTAGATTAACAGGAGCCTGAAAGGGACTTTTCCGATCTCCCGGATTTTAATTTCGGCTACATGACATAAGAGCCTAAAGCTAAGGATTCTGGCATTCAAAGATGCTGGGGATAAGGCTTCTCGATACCTTTTGGCTAGATGGGGATAACTAGACTTGATTTACCGACCTTCCATGTATTCATTTTACCAATATCTATTAATGACCGATCTATTCTGTTTTGTTTATTTTGGTTTTATTCCACTTTATGACATCTTTGTCGAATGGCTGTTTACGTCAGCCTAGTAGTTTGGCTATCTTCCTGACGCGTTATTCAGGTTCTCTCTTTTTAAAAGAGACCCCTAAGTTGCAGTTACCTACGTCTTGCCTGACTATTTACACGCTACTAAGAACCAGAAAAACCTACGTTCAGAAATGACGAAGATTAATAAAATGACGGACTAATCACTAAAGAGATAACTCGAGAGTAACATTCTTTTGGGTCCTTTTGCACAAAATGAACTTGGAGAAAATCACATACGTAAGAAGAACAAAGAAAGTGCGAAAAATAAATGTAAACACTTAGTAAAACAGCAATATGAGCTCTTACCTGTGAGGAGCCAAATCTACTGAAATAGCTACTGGTGGCAAATAGAGATAAGACAGTTGGACCGATTAGCCACGAGAGTTGATGTTCGTCGGGAAGTGAAGGGAGCTTAGCTAAAATATAATCAGATTAAAATAAAAGCCGAGTGGAATGAAGTTTAGCTTAGACAGTGGGAATGAAAACAGAGATGATAAAGGGCTGAAAGTGAGGGTGTGACCAGATAATGAACAAACTGGAAATGTAGAGTTTCAGTATTCAGAATCCTTTTCAAGAAACACTTCAGAAAACTAGTTTCAAAAGTTTTTCCAATCAACACTTCAAAGTAGCGGAATAACAAACTGAATGAAGTTTTCAGAGTTCTTCCACTATAATAACAGCCTCTCTTTTTTTGTCCGTCCATCCCTTGAACAGTTTTTCATGCAGGTATTTATAGGAATCGGGCGCTCCCCGTGGAGGGTCAGGATTTATTTTGAGGGAGATGGAGGGTCAAGATTTCGAAGGACATGATCGGATGTCCAGGAATTAAAGAGAATCAAAATGAATGGCTGAGATCCCTCTTCAGAATGTTTGTCCTTTTCTTCTTTCAATCTGACGGTCCCAGATCTTCTTGTTCGGAACGATCTAAGGGCTAAGAGCGAAAGATGCTGGCATTGTCGTCTTCTCTCTTGATCCAAGGGTTCCGGGTTTGTCCTTACAAGTGGGATCAACGGTGGAGATTGGGATGTACTGATCGTCATGACATACCCTCGCACTGTCAAAGATTGCGGGCGATTCTTAGGCGTGCGGTGGAGATTTCGTCTGCAACGCTTTAACTACCTCGGCTCTGATTCTGACGACGGTTATTGGGATTTGTCTTATTCCTTTTGCCTTCCGATCCCTTCTCTTTCTGATCTCTTTCACATGTTCTTTCCGATCTTTCATGCTGGTCTCTCACCTTCCGATCTACTATTTCGATCTTTTCCTTTCCTAAGGTCTGGTCTGGTCAAAGCATTAATTGCCTCGATTCCCGGCGTTAAGCCGTTTGTCGTCAAAGAATAAATGCTCATTTTCCCCTATATATACCCCTGTTGGCAGAGACATTTCCTTCATCTGATTTCCCTCTCTTCCTTTTTACTTCTCTAGTTCTAGCTGCTCCGGCGGTCGCTCCGGCCATGATTGTGGTTTTTGATCCCTTTCCGAGAGCTTCTTTAACCACCGGCTGAAAATTTACGATCCCGGTGATCGCATAACACTAACTGACGATGGTGAGAGAACTGGATTTGACCGATCTGTATTGCGGACCTCGATTGTACTGATCTCAAGTCGCTCAACTGAGTTCATTCGGCTTCTCATCACATTGAGTGTTCCGACAGCGGTTTCCTCCCACATTGGGTGTTCCGACAGCGGATGAAGCATCCGGTCGGCAATATCCTTGGGATCAGTTACAAACTGATTCTTAGATCAGCCTTTTGATATCATCAGATCTCCAATGTATTTCGATCCTTAGAGATCGCCCAGATGATGTAATCTGTTAATGTAATCAGATCTCTAGAGATCGCCCAAATGATGTAGTTAGACCTTTATTGTAATCCGATCCTTAGAGATCGCCCTAATGATGTAATCCGATCTTTTTGGAAATAAAAGTCTTGTTTCTCCAATTATTATCTTATTGATTATTTTCCGATCTCTGATATATTTGTCCGATCTGGTTCCTAACAAAACGACTCTTAACTGATCCTTCATTCAAAACATTCAACTTATTATGCCGATCTCCAATTAACCGATCTCGGAATGTTCGAGAGACGTGTCAGAACAGCTGGCGAATCCCGTTAACCGATGCACTGCATGGAACCTCATGAGCATTAAATGCTCGGACTAGTATAAATAGGGATGGGGGGGTTAGCCATTTGCTCTCTCATTCCATTTTCAGTCTCTTGCTCACAACTTCGAAGTTCTCTCATTTTTCCCAAGTTCTTCCGACGATCGACTCTGTAAGGGCTTTGATTTTCTTTTTAGTTTAAGTCCTTTATTTCCTTTGAAAATGAGCGGTGTCGAAGGTCAGAGAGCGGCGAGCCCTCCTTCCATTCAGTTCTCATGGTCATCCGATGAAGAAGAGGTAGTCGAGCCAAGCACGCAACCTGAACCCCCTAGGGTCTCCGTTCCAGCTCGGGGGCGGATCATACCATCAAGGCGTGCACCTGTTTCAGGGAGGGAGACTCTCCCTATAGAAGAGCTACCGTCGGTTCTTCGAGAATCCGACCGCAATCGCTTAGCCAAGAATACAACATTCGCCCGATTAAATGCACGAGCTAATCAAGTGCCACGGCGATCTTCGTGTCGATCACTCCTTTGAAGAGAATGACATGGTTATGGTGTACGAGGAACGCTTAAAGGCCGGTCTTCTGCCTCTAGATGACTTCTATAAGGAGGTCCTAAAACTTCACCGAGCATGCATTGCTCAAATTCACCCTAACTCGTGGCGGATCTTAGTAGCCTTCCGAGGTCTATGCCGAGCTAAGGGAATCAGACCTACGGCTTAGGTGTTCGCCGAGCTGCACAGACTAACTCGCCGAAAGGATGATGAACACTGGTTCTTTCAGGCGAAGCCTCATTGCGGGCTCTTTTCTCGATCCGCCTCATCCCTTAAGAATTGGAAGAACCGTTTCTTCATTCTGAGGAGCAAAGATCCGAGCTGCTTTGAGGACTTCCCCCGTAGCTGGTGGTACCAGGGGCCTTTGCTTCCGAAACATATTACCCTGAACCAGGAGGAAAGCTTAATAGTGATGGATCTGAAGAGTCAGGCCGCCACTCAAAAGTATTCTTGTTTGGATGCGGTGACTGCCGAGTTGCACCATTGGACTATTCAATCGCCACCGCCAAGACCGCGACTTCCACTCTCTGAACTTGGCATTGGTATTTTCTATATCTCAGACCTAAGTACCTTAGAGATCTCACTAACCTTTTCTTTGTGCAGGTATGGCGGGCGGTGAGGGTTCTAGGAAGCGGAAGAAGGACAAAGAGATCTCCCGGAAAATAAAGGAGATGAAGCGTTCTGAAATGCTTCGAACGCCTGTACATGAACCTGGGGAAGTACAAGGGGACCTACCTCAACCCTGCCCGCCGATCGCAGAGCCGCTCGATCTCCTCCTAGATCGGAAGAGCAGCCTCCACCTCCTCCAGTTGTTTCTAGTGCGGAAGGGGGCCCTTCTCAATCTTCTGGGAGGACCTCTTCTCGTGGCGCTCAAAAGCTAATCGAGTCCCTGAAGAATAACCGACTGCTCGAGAACCCCGCTGCCCAAGTCTTAGGGTCTTCCATCTTCCTCCGGGAGGATCGGGACAGGCTATCCTCGAACAGCCTTGATGATATCTTGACTCAATCCATGAGCCTGAACGTGGAGTGCCTGGTGAATCAGACCATGTTTTGGGAAAAGGTTCAGGGTCTGCAAGGAGATCGGGAAGAAAAATCAAGAAGTGGCTTCCTCCGATCCCAACTCTCATCCGCCGGATTATATATCTCAAGTTGAGGGACGGGCGAAGTTTTATGAAGATAGGCTGGCCGAATCGAATCTTGTTCTCGCCGAAGGAATCGGGTTCTCGGAGAAGTCCAGCGCCAGGCCAACAAAGCCGCTCAGTCGCCCAACTCATCGAGGAGCTTAAAGAGAAAGACGGGAGCTTAAGGAGAAAGATGAAGAGATGGTGACGGAATAGCCTGGCCTATGTGAATGCTCACAAGGACCTCTTGGCCGAACTCGAGCGTTACCCAGGAGGACTTCTCTTGGATGGCCGACTGCCCCGGGGTGATGATGAGGACAAGGAGGGGGAAGCCGAGGGTGAGAGAGAGAGTGAGCAAAATGTAAATCAGCCGAGGGTGACCCTCCACCGAATAGCTTGTAAAAAAATGAAATGAAATGGGATGTCTCTTTGTTCAATGAATGGATGTGATTGGAAAATCTCGAATTGCCTAAGTATTTGATTGTATGAGCATAGCGAAACAAGAACTAAATGCAATTATTAATCTAAGTATAAGAGATCGGAAAGCACAATAAGCATGAGATCAGTGGGGAAGAAATGTTGAATGGGACTTGATTAAAATTGAAAATTTAATTTGAACACTTAAGATTGGAATCCTCATTAAACCGAACCAAAACCTTAGCTCTTAATCTTTCGAAAAGGAGATCGGCAATAAAACCGTAAGAAAAGATCTAGTGCCATTCATTTCGCTTATTAGGAATATACTTGACGGGTCCCGAGTTTCACAATGGGTTTGAGAGATCGGTGAGCGATAGACTGTAAAGCTTTGATTGATGCGAGAACTTAACAATTTGATTTAATTCTTATGGGAGAGATCGAATTGTGACAACCTATCAAAGAGGGATCGGAAATGTGATTAGTCAGTCCAAGGAGACTTAGTACCGGATCGGTTTCAAAGTTTTATTGATTTTGGGGATCGCCAAAATATGGTGTCGACAATCGTGAAATTGTGTGTTTCAAATAAAAAGACTTGAAGCTCGAGAGATCGAGTCAAGGCTCAGAGGCGACTCACGTCAGTCCGTACGAATTGTTGTTTAAATATATGATTCTTAAAAATTTGATTTTTCTTGAGTTAATTACGAATTGTGTTGCCATTTATGATTGTGAATATGACTTTGAAAATTTACCAGATCTCCAATAAATTATTTAAATAAATTGTTTTGAATTGATTTTGTGTTCACACTTAGCATGACAATATCACATTATTCCTCCTCCATTTATGGGGTTGAGATCGTTTATTTTCCTCCCTCTCTGGCTTGCCAGTTGAGGTTGATATCTGATGAGTGCTCATTAGCTAGCTAGCCACCTCCCTCATTGATCTCGATTAATGGGGTTGTAGATTGCTTTGTCATGGTGTACAACACGGCATTGATCGGAAATTTTGTGTCATGGCTTAAGTTGTGTATGATTTTGGCAACACTGTGTTTAATATATTATTTTACTAAATGGAGTTGTTATAAGCTTTGATATTTGTGAAACGTGATTAAGAAGTATTCAAATTGTGTTTCATCAGTGAATGATTTATGTATTGCATTTTAAATTTTTATTGTGCACCACTGAGTATGTTTATACTCAGCGATAACTTATTTTGCTGTCGCAGATAAGAGCAAGGAGAAAGCAGCAGAGTGAGCTGCTATCGAATTGTGGACCACATCGATCATTTTGTACGGGTATTATTTTATACCCTTGTAGATAATTTTGATGTAAATATAGAAATGTTGTATGTATCAATGTAAGTTGAGCAGTTGTAAATAAATTGTAATAATATTATTTTTGGATTTCCTTCTGTAAATTTAATATTTGTACATGTGAATTTTATGTTTTATGCCTTGTGAATGAAGTATTAAATATTTTGAGATGATGAATTTTGATTTGTATTGTGGAATTACTTTGAAGTGATTTGAATTGAGTTGATTGAGATTTATTGGAGGATGGGAGTTGTGGAAAATTTTTGGAAGTGTTTTTTTTAGGTATTTGAAGAACGGTTTTCTCCAAATACAAATGGAACTCTGTCAAAATTTTTATAAAATTTGCGACAAAATTAAAATGGACAAAAATTTTCACTATTATTTAAGCTTTGAATAAATGGTTTTTAATCCTCACTAAAATGCTCACCACTTCCAAAATGTAAAAAAAAAAATTTTAAAATCCCTTGTAGGGTACTTAATGAGTTATCGGTAGGTGAAGTTCGGTAGTTCATTAAGTATTCTACGGGATCATGTTATGCCTTACAGAGGGGTAAGGTATGACACTCGTATTCTCTCTTTGATGATTCCAGCATGGCTTTCATTTCCTTAATTTTTCTGATCATTAAATCGAGATCAGAAAGGCCTACTGGCTAGGTTTCATTCTACATTTGGTTATGGGTCTATTGCCATTGGCAGTGCATTTATGTCACATAAGATTTCTAAAGCTGTTTTTCTGAAGTTTGAACCTACATCAACCATGAAATTATTATGAATGAAATAAAAAATTTCCTAGAAAAAACCACAAACAAAGTTTTAATAAGAAAGGTGGAGGAAAAAATAGCTAGTGGTTTTTTCCCACAGACGGCGCCAACTAATATAGCCATGGGTTTCTTGGATCTTGGATTTGACTAGATTGAGGGTCTCCTGAAAGTCAAAGAATAAGTGAGAGCCAGTGGTAGTTGGTAACCACTCCAACACTCAAGTTAGTAATCGGATTATGAATTGAATATTCAATATAATGAAGTGAGAGTATTTTTTTTGCATATCTGTTTCTGAAACTTTACCTTGTTTATATAGCGACTGAGAAGAAATCTTGGCCAGATCTTCGCCAATTCCCTATTTAAGTTGTAACGATAATCATTCTCAGATTATGGTGGGAATTAAGCGTGATCAGTGGCATGATCTTCATTTGGTCTGAACTAAAAGAGAGTACCGATCTCTCTGATTTGTTCGATCTCTCAAAACAGGTCAGAAGGCTCTCAGAGATCTCCTCAGAGCTTGATTCCTTTAGGTGTAGGGTTTTGAGATCAGATGGACGAGTGCTGTCTGGTCCTGAGCTCGGATGGGCGAGCTCTATCCAAGTTGGTTTATTAGCCTTTTTGTATCAGAAATGGATATCTAGTCGATTTCTAATTCCACAACAAAATTATTTTCTCCATAATTTTTATTACAAATTTAGAAACATATCAAAAATTCATTTCAAAATTAAAAAGGAAAATCAGTTGTTTCAACATCTATAACATAATTATTTTCTTTATAATATTTACTACAACTTTAAAAATAGATAGGATATTCGCTTCAAATTTAGAAACGAAGAGCTGGTTCGTTTCTAATTCCACAACAAAATTATTTTTTCTCTATAATTTTTATTGTAAATTTATGTCACGACCCAACCTATGGGCCGGACCGGCACTAGGACCTAGGCCAGCCTAAAGCCCCCGAGGCCCGTAGTAAGCCTAACTATTCACTTAACCCAACTCTAAGGCCCATTTGGGCCCAATTTCAAGTAATCAACCGGACAGAGTCCGGCCATAAAATGGACCTACCAACGGAGAGTTTATGACTCACCCGACCTGTAAACAAAGTAAATACTCAATTAGGGAGCTCAGCTCACCCTCCACATACTCATCAACATAAAAATAAATGGGAGCTCAGCTCCCTCATCCAATCCATCAAACATGTATAGAATATTAAGTTTACAGGTCCAAAATAATAATTTAATTTACAGACCCAAATCAAATAAACATTTCTAACACATGCGGAAATTCTAAGATTTAACAAGTTTATACAAACATTAATAATTGACCTGCGAGGAAAAAAGCAGGTTAATCTCAAAAATATCCTCCTGTGGCCTGAAAAAATATTGAATAGTAGTGAGCGTTCGACTCAGAGAGTAAAATATCAATTTTAACCATAATCTCTATAACTATCTAAAACTAATGCACCCTGTAGAGTGAAATGCAACATCAATAACATTTTCACATCATAACATTAAAAAGGTAATTTGGAGCACTCACACACCCAATAATATCAATCATAGTATATGGGAGCTGATCCCCTATACAGCTCTCTTAATTCCAACTGTGCCAGCGAAGAACTCAGCTCGGACTTCCACTTAATAACCAAATCGGGGTCCCAGCGAAGAACTCAAGCCGTGTCTACCGCGAAGGACCGGGTCCCAGGGAAGATCTCAAGCCGTGTCTACCCGTCCTATCCATAGTCCACACCACATCATACGCACGCCAACGCACGCACACTGCTCCAAATTACCATAACAACATAAATTTCACTTTCACAGTTATGAATGCAACATAAATCGTGCCTAAAGTTTATCTACATAGATATATGCATATAAGTGATATATGGGCATGCTTGAACATATAATAATAGTGAAATTACAATTAAAATTAATATTTTACTCACAGACTTGACAACGGTCACTGTGGCGGCTGGGCGGAGGAAGAAGGTCGTCCTGGCCACCCGACAATTACATTACAATTATTTAATACAAATGACTCAATACAAATCAAGAAAAGACCAAGTACGTCCTAAGTCGTGCCGAAAATCTGGCAGAGTCTCCCCTATACCTAGGACCTACCCAACCTGCAAAATGGCTCAAAACACACTTCTATATTCACAATCCATATATCCACAACTCAATCTCATCACACAACCCCTCCTGGGCCCATCAAATCAGTCATCCATCACAATATGTAAAATTTCAATTTAGTCCTTATAATTGACCATTTTTGCAAAAACTACCCAAACAAGCTCTAAAAATTCTAAAACTTAGCCCCGCGGTCCTTAGCAATATTACTAGGCTATTGCAAAAAGAACCATAATTTTCTGAGCTACCACGAATATTTTATGAATTTTTAATCCTATTTAAGCACTAGAAAATTATGAAAAAACAAGGTTCGGGTTTACCTTTGCCGATTCCGACTTCGGGAACGCGCTCGAGACGTCTGACAATGGGGGGTAGCCAAAACCTCGGTCCAATTCAGAAACTTTTCCAGTAACGGGTCCGTTCGCCCAAATTTGCAACCGGCCAATCGCCGAATTTCCGCGAATTGAGGATACCTACACGAAGCCCACAACACTGGGGTTAGTACATAAATTTTTCAGAATTTTCTAAGCTCATTTAATGCTCGAAAAAACACTGCGAAGTTTCATGGGACCCACCGAAAAACGGTGTCAGAAAAATTCAAAATTTATGTCGCCGCGAAGCTCTCAACGAGTGGAGCGCTCTGGTACTCTCGGTTTTCTCATGGGATTCACGGTTTGCGAGAAATCTAGCCCGAAAGTCAAAATAGGCTAAAACTTCCCGGGCAAAAATTGGACAAACCGCTCGATGGATTTCGGTGTTCTTGGTGTCTATGGAAAGCTCTCGACGAGTAGATGATTTTAGACACAAGACCCGGTCCAATTGGTGGCCGGATCAGCCGGATTTTGGCCAGGAAGTCGAAACATCGCGCACGCGAGGGAGGGGAGTTCGCACGCGTTTTCCACCGTTTAGCAGTGCCTACCGGGACACCGGGGTTGGCGCGAGAGCCGGGAGGCAGGAGGTGGCTGGCCAGCGGGCTGGGGCAGGAGGAGAGAGAAAACGGGGGAAAGAGAGAAGGGGGAGGAGACACGCGCGGGAGGAAGAAAAAGGGGAGGGAGCCGGTTCGATTCGGCCTGTTCGATTCGAAATACAAAATTTTGAATTTTTACTCTGTCTCGGGACCGAAAACGATGTCCAAAAATTTCGAAAAAATTTCAGAAAACTCAAAAAAATTCGTAGACTCCAAATATATTTTTAGTTTTGCCACGTGGTCTTTAAATTAATTTTTAAAAATCATCAAAGTTTATATTTTTGGAAAATCGAACCCGATTTTTAAAATCCGAAAAAAAAATCTCAAAAAAATTCCTAAAATTTAAATAAAATTAAAATACCAAAAATGCTCATAAAATAATAAAATATAAAATTTTGGGGTGTTACATTCTTCTCCCCTTACAGAAAATTCGTCCTCGAATTTTACACAAGGCAGAATAAAGCACATGATTATACATTGAACAGATAAGGGTACTTGCTACGCATATCCCGTTCTAACTCCCAGGTGCACTCTTCCACTGACTGGCTCCTCCACAAGACCTTAACCATAGGGATCTGTTTTGATCTTAGCTGTCTCACTTGGTAGTCCACTATGGCTACAGGTTGCTCCTCAAATGTCAAATTCTCTTTTAGCTCTATTACATCTGGCTGTAGTATATGAGAAGGATCTGGAATGTATTTCCTGAGCATGGAGATGTGAAATACGGGATGAACGTGAGAAAGGTTGGGTGGTAGCTCCAACCGGTAGGCAACTGCTCCAACTCTATCCGTAACCTCAAAAGGTCTGATATACCGAGGTGCCAACTTGCCTTTCTTTCCAAATCTCATGACTCCCTTCATTGGAGAAACCTTCAGGAATACATAGTCGCCTACTGCAAACTCTACATCCCTCCATCTGGGGTCTGCATAACTCTTCTCGCCATCAAAAGTCAAGCTTTCAATCGCTCCTCGACACAGAACAACCTCTGAAGTGTATTGCACTAGGTCTACATCATGCACCTTCGCTTCTCCCATTTCCATCTAACACAGAGGAGACCTACACTTTCTTCCATATAGTGCCTCATAGGGTGCCATCCCTATGCTGGAATGGTAATTATTGTTGTAGGCAAACTCCACCAAAGCTAGCTGATCATCCCATTGACCTCCAAAATCCAAGACACTCATGAGAAGCATGTCTTCTAGTGTTTGGATTGTCCTTTCGGACTGTCCGTCTGTCTGAGGGTGGAAAGCCGTACTGAAGTTCAACTGTGTACCAAGTGCCTCCTGCAACTTTCTCCAAAACTGAGAAGTGAACTGGGGCTCTCTGTCAGATATTATGGAAGCCGAAACTCCATGCAATCTAACTATTTCTCGAATGTAGAGTCGGGCGTACTGTGCCACTGAATACGTAGTCTTCACAGGCAAAAAGTGAGCTGATTTAGTTAGACGGTCTACAATTACCCATATGGAATCATATCCTCGCGTGGTACGAGGCAACCCAGTCACAAAATCCATAGTGATCATTTCCCACTTCCATTCTGGGATAGGGAGCTCTTGCAGTTTCCCTGACGGTCTCTGTGCTGGAAAACTCTAACTCTGTCTCGCAAGTCTGGCCTCACTGAAAAATGAGCCAACAATACCCCCTCATCTGAAAGATCTAGGATTAAACATTGATCCATTAACTCATGTACTTCCTAAATCAACGGTCTCTTCTCCACTGAAATGTGTGCCAAACTGCCAGAAGACTTCCTGCTCAAAGCATCTGCTACCACATTGGCCTTCCCAGGGTGGTACTAGATGGTGCAATCATAGTCTTTCAGAAGCTCCATCCATCTCCTCTGTCTCAAGTTTAAGTCCCTCTGTTGGAAGATGTACTTCAAACTCTTGTGGTCGGTGTATATCTCGCACACTTCACCATACAGGTAGTGTCTCCAGATTTTTAGTGCAAAGATTATAGCCGCCATTTCCAAATCATGGGTGGGGTAGTTCTGCTCATGCCTCTTCAGCTGTCTTGAAGCATAAGCCACTACTTTTCCATTCTGCATCAAAACACACCCTAGGCCAACTCTGGAGGCGTCACAGTACACGGTGTATCCTTCACCACTCATAGGTAGTGTCAACACAGGGGCGGTGGTTAGACACTCCTTAAGCTTCTGGAAACTCCTCTCACAATCATCTGTCCAAATGAATGGAACATTCTTCCGAGTTAACTTAGTTAGGGGAGCTGCTATCCTGGAAAAATCCTGCACAAAACGCCTATAGTAGCCAGCTAAACCCAGAAAACTTCGCACCTCAGTGACTGTTGTAGGCCTAAGCCAATCAGTTACAGCTTCAATTTTCTTAGGATCCACTTGAATGCCATCACTAGAAACCATGTATCCCAAAAATGAGATGCTTTCTAGCCAAAATTCACATTTCAAAAATTTGGCATATAGCTGGTGCTCCCTCAAAGTCTGCAACACCATCCTCAAATGCCACACGTGTTCTTCCTTGGTCCGAGAGTATACCAAAATGTCATCTATGAATACGATGACAAAACGGTCCAAAAATGGCTTGAACACCCTGTTCATCAAGTCCATGAAGGTTGCTGGTGCATTAGTGAGTCCAAAAGACATCACCAAGAACTCATAATGACCATATCTTGTCCTGAATGCCATTTTGGACACGTCCTCATTCCTGATTCTCAACTGATGGTAGCCTGATCGCAGGTCTATCTTGGAAAAGAATCTAGCTCCTTGGAGCTGATCAAACAGATCGTCGATCCGAGGAAGTGGATACTTGTTCTTCACAGTCACCTTGTTCAGCTGTCTATAGTCAATGCACAACCTCAATGACCCATCCTTCTTTCTTGTAACACCCCTAAGTTCGGTAGTGCGTTCTGCTGCTCCGGTGACCAGTGTTGTCCGGACAGCTAGGATGCCTAGAACTACACTTTGATATGAGGGAGGAGACATAAAATAATGAAATACAAGAAAAGAAAATACAAGAAAAACAGAGGAAAAATAATAGCAAAGAAAGGTAATCAAGTTAAGCAAGCCGGGAAACCTAACGATGGGTGATCAGACCAGAAGTCACTCGTGGACCGTTGACTAATACTCGATCATGGAACCCTGAAAAACATTTTTAGGACTTAAATAGACCCTTATTGAAGAATAAATATCATTAGAAAGATCAAAGAAAAATTAAATAATTAGTACAAAGAAAAGTGAGAAATTGAAAAACAGACAAAACCCGGTGTTACCGAAAAATCGAGAATGCAACCCGAATAGGGGCATTATGGTCATTTAACATCCCGAATTGTCTTTTGACCTAAATTTCCATTAAAAATAAATAATATTACACTTAGAAAATGAAATGAAAAATTAATTTGGTGGTACCTAAAATAAATAGTGAGAATTAAGGGTTTAATGTGGAATAAGTGAAAATTTAGCTTATTATATGATTAAAATCTGTGAGTGGGTCACTAAGGGAATAAAATAAACACATAATGGGGCAGATGTAAGTCCACTAAACCAAGCAGAAACTTCATCTTCTTCACTTGGACCTCCCATGCCGAATTGAAGAGAGGAGAAAACCTCTATGGGGGTTTTCTTCAAGCTTCATCTAACCCATTCATTTCACCTCTAAACACTTAGGGTTCTTCATGAAAAATTGTCTGCACATCACAAGGAAGAGTTTGATATCAAATTTGAGAAGTTTAATCAAGGTTTAATAAGTTCCAACTATAAGGTAAGTTAGCATTTTTGAAGATAGCTTTGTTAAACTTTGTGTGCATGTTATGGGTGTTGAATTTGTGAAGAAAATTTTTGAGTTTGAAGAGTTATTGATGTGTTCATTTTGGACAGCCATGGAGTTAAGTATTTGATGAAGTATTTTTACATATATTTGATGAGAATTATGTTGGTTATGGTGATGTAAAATCCTAGTAAATTATTTCATATATATATGGTGATTTTTGCACTTGGATGGAAATTGATGAATTGTGGAATACTTTGGTGTTGAGGAAGTTTTCGACAGCTTTGAGATTCTTGAATAAGTGTATATGTTCATGAAAGTATTGGCAGAATATTGACCTTGAGAGTTGATGGATATGTGTATAGATTGATTGTGTAAGTATATGTAAAAATTTGTAATGGTTAGGTGTATATGTGATTGTACTTAGAACTTGTAAATGTGAGCTTTAATTAGTGTATTGAGGATAGTTGCAATCTGCCCAAAGTGATGTTAATGTAAAGTGGATTATGGTTTTGGTAATGTGCCAAAACAGAAATTGTAAGGGGAGTGGACACATAGCAATTAAATGTGTAATGGATGCATGTATAAGCAAAGCAATTAAAGGCAGTATGCAATTTAGTCAATAACTTTAAATGTGTAACCTCAATTGGTATGAGACCAATTGGAGGTGAAACTAGGCACAAAATGTGCCAACTTTCATTGAGAAAGCATACCAAAATTCTGCTTGCAAGGTGATATGAAAAATGACCAATTCAGATTAAGTGCAATTGAGACCTAAAAACTGACCAATTGGGCAGCAGTTAGTATTTAGGCCATAACTCACTCAAAACAGGTCCAATTGACCTGCAATTTTAACCATGAATAGTTAATACCCATACCTACAAGTCTTATGAAGACACCAAAGCCCAGAAATTACCAGAAGTAAGTCAAAAAGCTTGCACAAGTTCGGGTCCAAAAACTGGCCGAACCAAAGTTGACCAAATTGACCTAAAATTGACCTAATTTGATGCCATTTGACCAGCAATAGTGTAATGACCATAACTTGGTCTACTTAACTCGGATTGACCTAAAATTTTGCCCCGCGTGCAATAAGACATAGATCTACAAGTTTGTAGTTTTGACCGAAACCCGAAAACCGAGGGAACTAGGTCGTCCGGTTAGGTCAAACTAGTATCCCGGAACCCAGCAAATTGCAAGAAAATGCACTAAACAAGGAAATGAGTTTGATAAAACGTACCAACCCTAAAACCCTATCGAATGTGACATATTAAGGACACCAAAACCTAATTTACCTTAAACGCATCGAGGGTCGGTATATTAGGTAATTGAGCAAATAATAGCCTTCAGTGAATTACTTATCGAACATTATCGTTAGAGACAGTTTAATTTAGTACTGAAACACTTCAAATTGTGTTTCTCAGTTACCAAAGACTCAGAAAAGGGAAGGAAACACTGAGTCCATCAGAGACATTTATCAGAGGTTTGTACACAACGGCTATTTCTTTTGAATTTTTCAATTGAAATGAATTATGACTATTGTACATTATTGTTTTAAATTGTTTTTGTGCACAACTAGTTTTCAACTGATTTTACTCTGAATAAGATTTCATATGATTAATTGTATGTTATTGATTTAAATTGTGTTTGTGCACAACAGTATTTCTTTTGCATTTTCAATTGAAATAAATATTGACTATTTGTACATTATTGTTTTAAATTGTGGAAATGTGTTTGAATGGATATTTATTGCTTGAAAAGCAGTGTAAATGATTTGATGGATACTATTGATTGAAAAGCAGAAATGGTTTTGTGGAAATTAAAGATAATTATGAATTGTGTTGCCATTTTGTGAATGAAATTATAACTTTGAAATTTATTGATTCTCACGAATCATTTGAATAAAATGTTTGGAATTGATTTTGTGTTCACACTTAGCATGACAGTATGATATCATTCCTTCTCCATTTATGGGGTTGTGATCGTTTATTTTCCTTCTCCATTTATGGAGTCGTGATCGTTTATTTTTCTCCCTCTCTGGTTTACCAGTTGAGGTGATCGGATGAGTACTCATTATATAGCTAGCTCCCTTCCTCATTGATTTCGATTAGTGGGGTTGTGATTGCTTTGTCGTGGTGTACAACGCGGCATTGATCAGAAAATTGTGTCATGGCTTAAGTTGTGAATGAATTGGCAACACTGTATTCTTAACTTATTTGACTAAATTGTGTTGTTATGCGATTTGATAATTTGTGAAATGAAGTTTAAATTCTTATTGACATTTACTGTCTTTCGAATTTAACTATGTTTGATTATTGAGATTTATTGTGATATGGTGTTAAATTCCTTATGACAGTATTGTCTTGAATTTAACTATGGTTTTTAAGTATCCACTATTTATATGATTTATGAATTGTGATTTAAATTGTATTTGGTTAATGTTGTGCACCACTGAGACATTGTCTAAGCGATAGCTTTTTATTGCTGTCGCAGGTGGACAGATAGACAGGGCAGCAGACTAGGCTGCTAGTACCTCCAACGAGAGACTACCGGGTATAATGAGTATACCAATATTTTGTATTTTATAATGTAATGTATGTTCACTGTATGTACATATTGTTGTTGGTTTTGAGCAGTTGTAAATTAAAATTATACATTAAAGTTGTAAAATAATTATGTGTTATTTTGGCTTGTAAAAAAAATTATATTATATTTCTTTTATCTCAGTCTTTGAAAAATTACTGTGGATTTGGGTTGAGAAATGTGTTGTATTGAGAAATGTGTTGGAGTTGAGATTTGGAAAAATATTGAAGTGTCTTTTTACAGGTTTTCTGAAGAACTGTTTTATCTAAAATATAGATGGCACTCTGCCAAAATTTTTACAGAAATTCCAAATAATTCAAATGCACTAGTTCTATCACTTCAGTTTAAAAAGGTTTTAACACCTGTAATTAGTGCTCACCACTGTAAAAGAAGTAAGAAAAGTTTTTAAAATCCCTTGTAGTGTATTTAATGGGTTATCAGTAGACGAAGTTGGTAATTCATTAGGTATACTACGGGATCATGTCATGCCTTACAGAAGGGTAGGGTGTGACATGTTTTAGTGGTATCAGAGCAAAATTTTTTAAATTCTAATTTCACCTGTTATTTGAATATTCTTTCTTCATAGTACAACTGCTCAATATCATTGTTTGATACATACAGTACATTACATTATAAATATGCACTAACGGGAGGAAATCTCCTTGTGTTATTTGTTTAGGAGATCTTAAATCCTCACATTGACTATGGAAGAGGGTGATCGTTCATTCGATCAATCTATTGAGGCTGAGGTGCAAGGGGATGCCCCAGGCCTACATAATGTTAGTGGTTCAAGAAGACCACCCCTGTAGTACCACGATTTCTGCTCGATTCGCTCGTGAGATGGTCAGAATGTTCCAACAAATGGCTGGCAATGTACCTACTCAAGTCCCAATACAGACACCAGTGGTACAACCACAGACTCCTACCAGGCAGTATGATAAATTGATGAAATATGGGGCTATAGAGTTCAAGGGGATAGTAGATCCTCTAAAAGCTGAACAGTGGTTAGAGAGGATGGATAGGGTATTCAAAAAACTGTATTGCACAGAGGAGCTCAGATTTGAATACTCAGTGTCTTTGTTACAGGGGGATGCTTATGATTGGTGGAAAACCATTCCCCACAGTCTGGTAGAACCTGCAGTGTTGACCTGGAATGACTTCCTCAGGGAATTCAGACAGAAATATGTCCCTGATGCTTATGTAGACCAGAAGTTACAAGAATTCCTAAGTCTGAAACAGGGGAGCAGATCAGTGGCTGAGTATGAAAGAGAATTTTCCCGCCTTAGCCATTATGCAGTGAGTCTACTCTCTACCAGCAGGGAGAGATGCAAGAGGTTTGAAACTGGCTTGAAGCCCAGTATCAGACTACAAGTAGTCGACTTCAAACACACTAACTTCTCTGAACTTATTTCTCAAGCCCTAGAGTTGGAAAGAATTGAGTCTGAAGCCGCTCCTGAGAAAAAGAGATCAGAGAAGACAGAGAATGAGGGAAAATCTGTAGAACAGAGTTCCAGTGGTCCCACTGGAAAGAGGAAGAACTATGAGGGACACAGCAGAGGTGGCAAGAAGTCTGGTAGGGGAAGACATTCAGGACAGAAACCTCCTCTATCTGGTCAGCAGAGTACCGGAGGTTCCTACCATTCCCGCCAATGTGAAAATTGTGGAAGATATCATGGTGGGATATGCTATAAGGCTATTGGAGCCTGTTATAACTGTGGAGGCACAGGACATTTTGCCAAGGACTGCACCAGAAGTTGCAAAGTTGGACCACCTCCTACTACTGCAGAAGGGTCAGTCCAGAGCCCTGTCACTAGAAGTTCACAACCACCCAGCAGAGGTAGAGGCAGGGGTAGAGGTAGCCCAGCAGGCAGCCAAGGCACGGTAAAACATTCAGAGCAAGATAGTGCTCCGGTCAGAGTCTATGCAATGAGACAGAGGGAAGAGGCCGAGACATCTGATGTTGTGGCTGGTACCTTCTCAACTTTTAACCAAGATGTGTTTGTGTTATTTGATCCGGGTTCTACCCATTTTTATGTGAGTGCTAGCATCATTGATTGCATTGCTGTTCCATGTACAAAAATGGACTTTGAGGTGCTAGTAACAAGTCCGCTAGGACAGGAGGTCAGGGAAATAAATTTTGATACATTAGTGATTAGTCCTTTAGGATAGGGATTGTGATAATAAGTGAAATTAGTTTTGGAAGAGTTTATCGGCGAAAAGTATTTCCTGACACACCATAAATTATAAAGCTAATTGGCGAGCCTAATTAATGTAAAGCAAGATGACGTAAAAGTAAGTTACAGTAATAGAATTGCTCTAGATGAAGGCAGAGATGCTGTTAGTAATTGTTAATGGATATTGTGATCAGAATAAGTTCGGATATCAGTGAATTCGAAAATGACAAAGGATAGGAAAGTTTGATCTATTGGGATGTATTGTAGTAACTATGCAATGTTCTTGATTGTTTATACTGTAAACTGCGGATTACAGTACTAACTTGAGATTATTGTGTAGAGCTACGTACTATCTGATAGTACACCTAGATGAGGATAGTTGCCGTAGCATCTGCTTTTGTATAGTTATGCCAGACATAATTTAATTGTTAGAAATAAGTTTGAAAATCCTACTTAGGGATCTAAAACTCAAAAGTTAGAATATCGAAAGGTTATAGTTCGGTACAAAAGAAAGTAAGTTATAAAATATTGACAGATAAAAAGAGTTATGGAAGTAGAGATTTGAACAGTTGATTCATATATAACAAAGAAATATTACTAATGTGAGGAAGACTATGGACTAGAATGGTCAGAGGACCAATGACTAGATGAATGATTCTAACATGGCCTCAAGGGTCATTCAAGAAGCAACGTGAACCGAAGTATTAGACAGCATAATAGTAAGAGGAGATTGGTGTTATCCAAACAAATTAAACATTGTATTAGATTATTAAAAGTCTTATACAAATTTGAGAAAAAAAAGATTATACGATCATATAGAAAGGAGAAAATAAACGTATGACTATTGTAAGATGGCTATTGGGTAAAATTTCGTGGACGAAATTTATTTAAGGGGGGGAGAATTGTAACACCCCTAAGTTCGGTAGTGCGTTCTGCTGCTCCGGTGACCAGTGTTGTCCGGACAGCTAGGATGCCTAGAACTACACTTTAATATGAGGGAGGAGACATAAAATAATGAAATACAAGAAAAGAAAATACAAGAAAAACAGAGGAAAAATAATAGCAAAGAAAGGTAATCAAGTTAAGCAAGCCGGGAAACCTAACGATGGGTGATCATGCTGAAGTCACGGCGTGGACCGTTGACTAGCCTCGGATCAAGGGGAACCACGAAAAACATTTTTAGGACTTAAATAGACCCTTATTGAAGAATAAATATCATTAGAAAGATCAAAGAAAAATTAAATAATTAGTACAAAGAAAAGTGAGAAATCAAAAAATAGACAAAACCCGGTGTTACCGAAAAATCGGGAATGCAACCCGAACAGGGACATTATGGTCATTTGACATCCCGAATTGTCTTTTGACCTAAATGTCCATTAAAAATAAATAATATTACACTTAGAAAATGAAATGAAAAATTAATTTGGTGGTACCTAAAATAAATAGTGAGAATTAAGGGTTTAATGTGGAATAAGTGAAAATTTAGCTTATTATATGATTAAAATTTATGAGTGGGTCACTAAGGGAATAAAATAAACACATAATGGGGCAGATGTAAGTCCACTAAACCAAGCAGAAACTTCATCTTCTTCACTTGGACCTCCCATGCCGAATTGAAGAGAGGAGAAAACCTCCATGGGCGTTTTCTTCAAGCTTCATCTAACCCATTCATTTCACCTCTAAACACTTAGGGTTCTTCATGAAAAATTGTCTACACATCACAAGGAAGAGTTTGATACCAAATTTGAGAAGTTTAATCAAGGTTTAACAAGTTCCAACTATAAGGTAAGTTAGCATTTTTGAAGATAGCTTTGTTAAACTTTGTGTGCATGTTATGGGTGTTGAATTTGTGAAGAAAATTTTTGAGTTTGAAGAGTTATTGATGTGTTCATTTTGGACAGCCATGGAGTTAAGTATTTGATGAAGTATTTTTACATATATTTGATGAGAATTATGTTGGTTATGGTGATGTAAAATCCTAGTAAATTATTTCATATATATATGGTGATTTTTGCACTTGGATGGAAATTGATGAATTGTGGAATACTTTGGTGTTGAGGAAGTTTTCGACAGCTTTGAGATTCTTGAATAAGTGTATATGTTCATGAAAGTATTGGCAGAATATTGACCTTGAGAGTTGATGGATATGTGTATAGATTGATTGTGTAAGTATATGTAAAAATTTGTAATGGTTAGGTGTATATGTGATTGTACTTAGAACTTGTAAATGTGAGCTTTAATTAGTGTATTGAGGATAGTTGCAATCTGCCCAAAGTGATGTTAATGTAAAGTGGATTATGGTTTTGGTATTGTGCCAAAACAAAAATTGTAAGGGGAGTGGACACATAGCAATTAAATGTGTAATGGATGCATGTATAAGCAAAGCAATTAAAGGCAGTATGAAATTTAGTCAATAACTTTAAATGTGTAACCTCAATTGGTATGAGACCAATTGGAGGTGAAACTAGGCACAAAATGTGCCAACTTTCATTGAGAAAGCATACCAAAATTCTGCTTGCAAGGTGATATGAAAAATGACCAATTCGGATTAAGTGCAATTGAGACCTAAAAACTGACCAATTGGGCAGCAGTTAGTATTTAGGCCATAACTCACTCAAAACAGGTCCAATTGACCTGCAATTTTAACCATGAATATTTAATACCCATACCTACAAGTCTTATGAAGACACCAAAGCCCAGAAATGACCAGAAGTAAGTCAAAAAGCTTACACAAGTTCGGATCCAAAAACTGGCCGAACCAAAGTTGACCAAATTGACCTAAAATTGACCTAATTTGATGCCATTTGACCAGCAATAGTGTAATGACCATAACTTGGTCTACTTAACTCGGATTGACCTAAAATTTTGCCCCGCGTGCAATAAGACATAGATCTACAAGTTTGTAGTTTTGACCAAAACCCGAAAACCGAGGAAACTAGGTCGTCCGGTTAGGTCAAACTAGTATCCTGGAACCCAGCAAATTGCAAGAAAATGCACTAAACAAGGAAATGAGTTTGGTAAAACGTACCAACCCTAAAACCCTATCGAATGTGACATATTAAGGACACCAAAACCTAATTTAACTTAAACGCATCGAGGGTCGGTATATTAGGTAATTGAGCAAATAATAGCCTTCAGTGAATTACTTATCGAACATTATCGTTAGAGACAGTTTAATTTAGTACTAAAATACTTCAAATTGTGTTTCTCAGTTACCAAAGACTCAGGAAAAGGGAAGGAAACACTGAGTCCAGACCAGGAGACATTTATCAGAGGTTTGTACACAACGGCTATTTCTTTTGAATTTTTCAATTGAAATGAATTATGACTATTGTACATTATTGTTTTAAATTGTTTTTGTGCACAACTAGTTTTCAACTGATTTTACTCTGAATAAGATTTCATATGATTAATTGTATGTTATTGATTTAAATTGTGTTTGTGCACAACAGTATTTCTTTTGCATTTTCAATTGAAATAAATATTGACTATTTGTACATTATTGTTTTAAATTGTGGAAATGTGTTTGAATGGATATTTATTGCTTGAAAAGCAGTGTAAATGATTTGATGGATACTATTGATTGAAAAGCACTGTAAATGGTTTTTGTGGAAATTAAAGATAATTATGAATTGTGTTGCCATTTTGTGAATGAAATTATAACTTTGGAAATTTATTGGATTCTCACGAATCATTTGAATAAAATGTTTGGAATTGATTTTGTGTTCACACTTAGCATGACAGTATGATATCATTCCTTCTCCATTTATAGGGTTGTGATCGTTTATTTTCCTTCTCCATTTATGGAGTCGTGATCGTTTATTTTTCTCCCTCTCTGGTTTACCAGTTGAGGTGATCGGATGAGTACTCATTATATAGCTAGCTCCCTTCCTCATTGATTTCGATTAGTGGGGTTGTGATTGCTTTGTCGTGGTGTACAACGCGGCATTGATAGGAAAATTGTGTCATGGCTTAAGTTGTGAATGAATTGGCAACACTGTATTCTTAACTTATTTGACTAAATTGTGTTGTTATGCGATTTGATAATTTGTGAAATGAAGTTTAAATTCTTATTGACATTTACTGTCTTTCGAATTTAACTATGTTTGATTATTGAGATTTATTGTGATATGGTGTTAAATTCCTTATGACAGTATTGTCTTGAATTTAACTATGGTTTTTAAGTATCCACTATTTATATGATTTATGAATTGTGATTTAAATTGTATTTGGTTAATGTTGTGCACTGCGAGACATTGTCTCAATGATAGCTTTATTGCCGCCATGGTGGACAGATAGACAGGGCAGCAGACTAGGCTGCTAGTACCTCCAACGAGAGACTACCGGGTATAATGAGTATACCAATATTTTGTATTTTATAATGTAATGTATGTTCACTGTATGTACATATTGTTGTTGGTTTTGAGCAGTTGTAAATTAAAATTATACATTGAAGTTGTAAAATAATTATGTGTTATTTTGTCTTGTAAAAAAAATTATATTATATTTCTTTTATCTCAGTCTTTGAAAAATTACTGTGGATTTGGGTTGAGAAATGTGTTGTATTGAGAAATGTGTTGGAGTTGAGATTTGGAAAAATATTGAAGTGTCTTTTTACAGGTTTTCTGAAGAACTGTTTTATCTAAAATATAGATGGCACTCTGCCAAAATTTTTACAGAAATTCCAAATAATTCAAATGCACTAGTTCTATCACTTTAGTTTAAAAAGGTTTTAACACCTGTAATTAGTGCTCACCACTGTAAAAGAAGTAAGAAAAGTTTTAAAAATCCCTTGTAGTGTATTTAATGGGTTATCAGTAGACGGAGTTTGTAATTCATTAGGTATACTACGGGATCATGTCATGCCTTACAGAAGGGTAGGGATTGACATTTCTCATAAATAGAACAGGAGCACCCCAGGGTGAAGTGCTCGGACGTATGAAACCTTTGTCCAACAGCTCCTGTAGTTGCTCCTTCAGCTCTTTCAATTCTGCTGGTGCCATCCTGTAAGGTGGCATGGATATGGGATTTGTACCCGGAACTACATCAATGCAGAACTCTATTCCCCTTTCTGGTGGCAACCCTGGAAGCTCTTCAGGGAAGACATCCATGAATTCTCTGACAACAGGAACATTTTCCATGCTGACACCTTCTACAGATGTATCTCTCACCAATGCCAAATACCCTTGGCATCCACGCCTCAACATTTTTCTAGCACTAATTGCTGACACCAAGTTATATGGAGCTACGCTCCTGTCACCATCAAAGCTAAACTCTTCCACAACAGGTATGTGGAAATACACCTTTTTGTTCCTGCAGTCTAAGGTGGCATAATGAGTTGCCAACCAATCCATCCCCAAAATCACATCAAAATCCATTACTGGTAGAGGAACCAAGTCTGCTGGGAGGATCTTTCCATCCACTACTACTGGGCTACCCGGAAAAACCATATCTACATCTATGTTGTCACTAAGTGGGGTAGCTACCGACAAAGGGCATTCTAAAGTTGTAGGGTTTCTACCCAACCTCATGGCAAACACAGGGGAGACAAATGAGTGCGTAGCACCCGGATCTATCAAAACACGAGCCTCATAGGAACAGACCAGAAGAATACCTGCCACAACTGCATTTGAAGCTTGAGCATCCTGGTGGGTCAGGGTGAAAACATGAGTCTGACCCCTACCCTGAGTGGCAGAACCCTGATACTAACTTCTACCTCCTAATCTGCCTCCAAATCCACGTCCCCCTTGTCCTCGGCCTGTTGTGCGATCACTGCCATGCTAGAAGCACCCGGATACAACTGACGAGGAACATTTGCAACAGAACCCTGTGACCCCATCTGTGGCTCACTGACTTGGTTGGCCACACCTGAAGCATACTCCTGAACCCATCATACAAGGTCCTGAATGTCCTCTTCCACACTGTGCACAAGGTGCCAAAGAGGATCCTGAACCAGACCCAGAACTGTTGTACCCTGAACTGTGACCACTGCTGGATCAGTATCCAGGTCTGAACCCTCGGGATTTGTGTCTAAATCCACTCCTCTTATTTATGCTTCTTCCTCTGTAATTAGTTTGACCACCACTATCAGTAGTACTAATGTGTGGGACACCTAAAGAACCCTCTGCTCTGTTTTTCTTTGCCCTTCCGCTGTCATCCACAGCATAACTAATCTCTATCTGTCTGGCTCGATCAACTATCACATCAAAAGACTGGTCAGACATCATGGCCAGGTTTGCATACCTCCTGTCCAGCCCCTTTAGGAATCTCTTCACCTTCATAGTTTCTGTAGCTACTGCTGTAGGGGCATACCTGCTCAGTTCTAGAAATTCTGTAGCATACTCATCTACAGACCTGCCATTCTGTCTCAAGGCCTCAAAGGCCCACTGCTTCTGATCTCTGAAGCTTTCTGGCACAAACCGATTGATGAACAGTTCCACAAACTGAGTCCACGACAAACCCTCTATCCGAGGTAGTATGTAGTCATTCATCCACTGTCTAGGTATAGGCCCCATGACATGCTGCATACATTCTATTAGTCTTCTATCAGTCAACTGTAATTCTGTTCCTGCCTGTCTATAGGAATCCAAAAACCGATATGCATCGTCTGACACATCATAAGTACCAGGCACTAACTTCATGAAATTGATGATCTGTTTACAAGGTTCCCCTCTTGGTGCGGTGAACTGCTGCTACTGTGGTGAGTGGACCATATATTGTGCCATCATATCGATGGTTCTCTACAACCCAGCTAGAGTAGCTGCCATTGGGTCCATGGGACCCTGTGCCATAAAAGACTGATCTCAGATCGTGGCACCGCTCTTCTACTTGAGCGACTCTAGGCCTCCTACCCCGCCTCCTGGCAAAGGCGCGCCTCATCTGTCGACACCTCGTCAGCACATCCGTTTCGTGCGATGCGGCTCTCACCTTCTACGTATTTTCCTGAAATTCAGCAGCATTAGCCCACAAAATTCAAAACCGCACATCACATAGCTCTATAGACTCATGTTTACACACAATATATGAAGCAGAAACTAGAAGCAAAGATGACAATGCAAGACGAATATGGACCCTATATTCCGCATGTGACCCCTAGTAGACTCTTCCCAACACTTTAGATGAACATTCCCTAAGAATCTGGAGCCTAAGCTCTGATACCACATTTGTCACAACCCAACCTATGGGCTGGACCGGCACTAGGACCTGGGCCAGCCTAAAGCCCCCGAGGCCCGTAGTAAGCCTAACTATTCACTTAACCCAACTCTAAGGCCCATTTGGGCCCAATTTCAAGTAATCAACCGGACAGAGTCCGGCCATAAAATGGACCTACCAACGGGGAGTTTATGACTCACCCGACCTGTAAACACAGTAAATACTCAATTGGGGAGCTCAGCTTACCCTCCACATACTCATCAACATAAAAATAAATGGGAGCTCAGCTCCCTCATCCAATCCATCAAACATGCATAGAATATTAAGTTTACAGGTCCAAAATAATAATTTAATTTACAAATCCAAATCAAATAAATATTTCTAACACATGCGGAAATTCTAAGATTTAACAAGTTTATACAAACATTAATAATCAACCTGCGAGGAAGAAAGCAGGTTAATCTCAAAAATATCCTCCTGTGGCCTAAAAAAATATTGAACATGAGTGAGCGTTCGACTCAGAGAGTAAAATATCAATTTTAACCATAATCTCTATAACTATCTAAAACTAATGCACCCTGTAGAGTGAAATGCAACATCAACAACATTTTCACATCATAACATCAAAAAGGAATTTTGGAGCACTCACACACCCAATAATATCAATCATAGTATATGGAGCCGATCCCTATCTGACTCTCTTAATTCCAATCGTGCAATAAAAACTCACTTCGGACTTCCACTTAATAACCAAATCGGGGTCCCAAATAAGAACTCAAGCCGTGTCTACCCGAAGGACGTGGTCCCAAATAAGATCTCAAGTCGTGTCACCCGTCCTATCCATAGTCCACACCACATCATACTCACGCCAACGCACGCACACTGCTCCAAATTACCACAACAACATACATGGCACTTTCACAGTTATGAATGCAACATAAATCGTGCCTAAAGTTTATCTACATAGATATATGCATATAAGTGATGCATGGGCATGCTTAAACATATAATAATAGTGAAATTACAATTAAAATTAATATTTTACTCACAGACTTGACAACGGTCACTGTGGCGGCTGGGCGGAGGAAGAAGGTCATGCTCACGACAATTACATTACAATTATTTAATACAAATGACTTAATACAAATCAAGAAAAGACCAAGTACGCCCTAAGTCGTGTTAAAATCGCGTAGTCTCCCTATACCTAGGACCTACCCAACCTGCAAAATGGCTCAAAACACACTTCTATATTCACAATCCATATATCCACAACTCAATCTCATCACACAACCCCTCCTGGGCCCATCAAATCAGTCATCCATCACAATATGTAAAATTTCAATTTAGTCCTTATAATTGATCATTTTTACAAAAACTACCCAAACAAGCTCTAAAAATTCTAAAACTTTGCCCCGCGATCCTTAGCAATATTACTAGGCTATTGCAAAAAGAATCATAATTTTCTGAGCTACCACGAATATTTTATGAATTTTTAATCCTATTTAAGCACTAGAAAATTACGAAAAAACAAGGTTCGGGTTTACCTTTGCAGATTCCGACTTCTGGAACGCGCTCGGGACGTCTGACAATGGGGGGTAGCCAAAACCTCGGTCCAATTCGGAAACTTTTCCGGTAACGAGTCTGTCTGGCCCGAAATTTGCTGACCCGGTCAACTGTCGAATTTTCGCGAATTGAGGATGCCTACACGAAGCCCACAACACGGGGGTTAGTACATAAACTTTTCAGAATTTTCTAAGCTCATTTAATGCTCGGAAAAACACTGCGAAGTTTCGTGGGACCCACCGAAAAATGGTGTCGAAAAAATTCAAAATTTATGTCGCCGCAAAGCTCTCGACGAGTGGAGCGGTCTGGTACTCTCGGTTTTCTCGTGGGATTCACGGTTTGCGAGAAATCTAGCCCGAAAGTTAAAATGGGCTAAAACTTCCCGGGCAAAAATTTGACAAACCGCTCGATGAATTTCGGTGTTCTTGGTGTCTATGAAAAGCTCTCGACGAGTAGATGATTTTAGACACAAGACCTAGTCCAATTGGTGGCCGGATCGGCCGAATTTTGGCCGGGAAGTCGAAACATCACGCGCGCGAGGGAGGGGAGTTCGCGCGCATTTTTCGACCATTTGGGGCATGACACTGGGACAAGTAGGGGTTGGCGCCGTGAGCCGGGAGGCAGGGAGGTAGTGGCCGTGGTGGGTCAAGGAGGAGAGATAAAATGGGAGAAAGAGAGAAGGGGGAGGAGATGCGCGCGGGAGGAAGAAAAAGGGGAGGGAGCCGGTCCGATTCGACCGGTCCTATCCGATCCGGTTCGATTCGGCCGATTCGATTCGAAATACAAAATTTGAATTTTTACTCTGCCTCGGGACCGAAAATGAAGTCCAAAAATTCTGAAAAAAATTTCAAAAAACTCAGAAAAATTCGTAAACTCCAAATATATTTTTAGTTTTGCCACGTGGTCTTTAAATTAATTTTTAAAAATCATCAAAGATTATATTTTCGGAAAATCGAACCCGATTTTTAAAATCTGAAAAAAAACTCAAAAAAATTCCTAAAATTTAAATAAAATTAAAATACCAAAAATACTCATAAAATAATAAAATTTAAAATTTTAGGGTGTTACAATTTAAAAATAGGCTAAGAGTTTGTTGCAAAATTAGAATCAGAAATCCTGTCCATTTAAAATTTGACAACGTAATTATATTTTCTCTCTATTATTTATTTTCTATTTTGAAAAGGATCAAATATTCGTTTCAAAATTTAAAACAGATATTCTTTTTATTTCTAAAATTGTAATAAATATTATAAAGAAAAAAAATACATTATGAATTTTGAAATAACTGTGTTTTCATTTCTAATTAAATTAGAAACGTTTATTGATATCCACTTTTAATTTAGAAATAGAGTTTATAATCCTTTTCTATTATGTTTGTAAAAACATGATATAAAAACCAACGCCTAGCTTCCTTCTTCAAATTGCAAAACCCAAGAGTCAATTTTTCATTTTCAGTTTTTATTTTCTCATAGAAAATATGGAAAATATGAAAAAGTGTTCACCAATTAATAATAGAAAATAATTTTATAATTTAAAAAATAAAAAAATTTATCTTTAAAATTCTTTATAATTTGTTATTTATTTATTTTATAATAATATAGTTAATTTTTCTTTTTTAATTATTGTCGCCCTTAATAGTCTAGATGAAAGAAAAAGGCTAAACTTAAATTTTAATTGTGCTAACTGAAATAAAAAGTAATGCTTAGGGGTGAGTATTATTCGATTCAAACTGAATAAAACGAATCGAATCACCTTAATTCGGTAATTTGGTTCGATTTTTAAAATAATTTGGTTCACTTTAGTTTTGTATTATGAAAATTTCAGTTATTTCGGTTCGGTTTTGAAGAGAAAAAATATATTAAACCGAACCGATGAATAATTTTATTGATTTTTTATTTGATTTATTTTTATGGGGAATTTATAAATTATATGTAATTTTATATTTATAAATTATTTAATTTCATTGATTAATAGTTATTATGTTCAAATCAAGATCAAAATCAAACTAATAACCTGAAAATCAAGCCTAAATTAAAAAAAATAAAAATAAAAATCGATTGGTTTGAATCAAACCGAATCGAAATAGAGCAGTTTAATTTAATTTAATTTTTTATCCATTTCGATTCAGTTTGATTTTTAAAATTTATAATTTAATTTTTATAATTTAATTCGATTCGATTCGATTCGATTTGAATCAAATGCTCACTCCTAGTAATGCCCAAGCACTTGTAAGATACGTAAACAAACCGAATTGCATTTGTGGTAGAGTGGAGTGCTGAACCTAGTCAAAATGGCTAACAAGCTGGTCCAAATGAGAAAGCCCAAATGGAGAATGGAGAGCCTAAGAGCAAATACCACACCCCTAAGGCCTTTGTGATAAAAGCTGTTATAGACTCCATGGGCTTCATTCTTCAAAGGGTTGGACTTCCTTGAAATTGATTTTCCGCATATATATGTGGGCTTAAGACTTGAGTTTTATTTTTGTTAAAATAACTGTCATTTTAATTTGGTTTTCCATGTCCTTTATTTCATTGAGTTTCTCACTAATACAGGATAACTTCACAAGCCAATTGTCATTTGAGTTGCATAAGGTGACCCATCCACTTAAGTCTGGCTCCTCTTAGCTTTACGTCCTATGAATTTAGCTGTCCTTGGCTGATCCATAAATAACTTCAAGTCTAGTTCTTTGTGATTCAGCCCACGTGTTTAACCTTCTATGAGTCAATTCATCATATTTTTAAGTCTTGAATACATGGCCATTGGGTCTTTATCACTCTCATAACACTTATTGGATATGGGCTAGAGATATTGACACAAAACAATGAGCTTCGCACAAATTGGGCTTACATTTCGATCCCAATGGCCTAAGCCATTTTAACTTGATCCCCATTGTTTGTAAGCTACTTAACTAGGCTTTCTCCAACACACGTGTGTAAATATGATGGATATTATCTTCCTTATTGATGGTGTAAAAAAATAAAATGTTGAAATGGGAAATTTCCAACGTGTAACCATTAGTAATTGATCGTTCATATAGGACTGGAAGAAGCTGACAATACTATACAATTCATGGGCGATTTGTGGAACCCATGAATTGTGATTTTCAAACCTTTCTACAATGGAAATAAAAGAAGAAAAGTTGCAGCCATGTGCAACATTCATTCACTTAATCATCATCTTTGAATGTTTTGATTTTGACAATTGATTCAATTCTCAATTATTGGCATCCTAATCTTCTTCTACTCCATCTTCAGCCACAAGAAGAAGCTATAAAATTTAAATTTCCAGATGGGTCTGTCCGCTTAGTGCCAGTAGCTATATATGATCACTTTTTTTTTTCCATTAATTTTGATAAAAATTCAAACTCAATATTTCACAATTCAAGCAATGATTTCACTACCCTAAATTAAAGGCTCAGTGGTATATGATCACTTTTTGATGGTCATATTTTTAGTCTTATAGCAGTAACCCATGAGGTCTCATGAGGTCTGAATGAATTGTAGCATTCAATCCAACAATTAATTAATTTATTAGAGGGAAATTATAATAGAAAGTTGATGCTGACCTTAATGGATGTTGCCGCAATGCCACTTCCTTCACGCTTTAGCCGTTCAGAGATCCCTGTATATGCTGACCTTAATGGAGCATGATATGGTTAATTCACTTACTTTTCTTTTAATTAAAAAAAAAATAAAATTCGGGCAAGTAATATTAAAGTCATCTTTTTAATTATAAGATCTTAAATTGATTTCCACTCAAAATCAATTGTATAAAAAGGTTTAAATTTCAATTTAAGACTTTTGCCTACAATTACTTATAAGTGTAAACTATAAATTTTTTTTAATAGGATTTTTTAGAATAAAAACTCAAATCTAACACTTATTAAACGAGTAAAATTTCTTTAATTATTAAATCAAGTAAGAATAGATTAATTTGATATTGATTATTGATTACTTATCATTAACTATTTTATTAATGGTAAAATTCCACAGTATTAATATCATTTATAAGATTAGAAAAAAATAATAATAACGGGTCGTTCAGAATACCTACAAAAATAATCCGTATATCAAAGCCTTTTTAATAACTTTGTTATATACAAACTCATCCTCTAAAAAATTCATCCCTTATTTCCTGCGCTCAAATTTTATTAACATTTTAAGGTGATCCTAATTTTAACAAAAATATTTTTTTAATACTTAATTAATTACTTATATAAATAATTAAAAATAATGAGTGTTGTCAATAGTTAGGAACAGTCAAATTCACTATTGAAGTTAAATGTAAAAAAAATAATGGGTGTTTAATGTCATAAATTAATTTATATTTCATTGAAATCCAAAATAGTAATTATTTTTAAAAAGTAAAAGTTCTATTTTGACCCTTAGAGTGTGGCAAGCACAATATTTCATATTCAAACAAGCCTTTTAAATTTTTTTTAAAAAAAAAATTAGATAAGTTTTTCAAATTTTAAAAATATTAAATAATTATTTTTACTATTTTTGAGATAAACAAGTCTTTTTAACTTGTAAAAGTATAAATTTATCTCTAATATAATCTAACTATAAATCACAAGGGTCTTTATCGATGTCTGCGTATTTAATTTATAACATTTTAAAAGTAAATAAGTATTTGTTGTATCTTGAAACAGATTAATAAGTTGTTATTGTAGATTTAACTTATTAATTTGTTTTAGGATGCAACAGATTTTTTTTAAAATATTATAAATCAAATATGTAAAATTATTTTTGAAAATTTTGTACATTAAAAAATTTTCGTGTACAGATTTAATTAGATTTATAATTAGGTAAATTTTAGTTAGTCTTTTGAATTTATTTTTAAAACTTAAAGAATTTATTTATTTATAAAAGTTTATTTAATTTATTTTTAAAAATATGAAAATTTTATTTATTTTTTAAAAAAATTTAAGAATTTAATTGGACAATAAAATACTTTAAAATTTTATGCGATTATTTCACATAATATTAAGATCTAAATATGCCTTAAGCCTTTTCAAAATTGTAAAATACGCAATCCCAAGATATAAAAAATTGTACTTAATTATGGCGCAAACATATGGTTATATGTCAGCATAGAGTCAAATCATGCATTAATAGCCCAATAAGACAAGATTACAGTGCTAATGGATTCATATCAGTGGAGCCACAAGAAAAATAATGGAAGTTTATCTAATTATAGCATTAATACTGGGACGTGGGACCTTGTTTATATCCAATTGCGAGCAAATGTATATATGTAATGATAATGCAAAAGCTCCAGTATATGCGTTAAACTTTGATTTGACAATAAGAACAAATTCGAAATGTCTGATCTTGTACTCAAAATGCCATTGACATGAGTGGAATATAATGTAAGGAAACATTATGTAATATGCTTATCTTTGGATTTTAATTTGGCCATTATATGATCATTAATCCCAAATATGTTTATCTACTTTAATATTTATTTTGATTATTAATTTGTTTAGAGTAAGTATAATTTTTGCCTGAAAATTCATTTGATACCTTCATTTTTAATTATATTAATAAAAATATAACAAAAAGTTAAAATATCTAAAAGTTATATTCGGGTGTTTATCAATCAAAAAGAGTTAAATAATTATATTTTTATTAAGTTTAGATGTAACAGGGGATATAATTAAAAGTGAGAATAGTTAATGACTTTTCGAGTAAATTTGAGGAGTTAAAAAAAACTTTCAGTTATGCATTTATAAATGAACTTAGATCGCGATACTTCGAGAATTTATTTATTTTTTATTTTTTACTTTTATAAATAAAAGAAGCATAGATGGGGTAGCTCTTTGTTCCATTTCTAGTACAAAGGTTCCTTATCTTCTAGCTTCCATTTTATTCCAATAATCGTACTAGGTTTATGTTTGATTCAGAAGATAATAACCAAAACCATGTTCTTGTTGCTGCCGCCGTTTCTCTTTATCTTCGTCTATTGGATTGCCTCTTAAACTGTTCCTATATAAGGTTATCCATATGTTTTCTTTTTTTAAAAAAAGCGTTAAATTACTTTCATTTAGTGCTCTCAACGTCTGATTTTAGGAAACTTTCATTATGTTAGGGTAAACCACTTCTCTCATAACTTTTTTTTTTTTTAATTTAAGGTAAGAATATAGAAGATGTCTTTGATGTAATGATAAAATTACTCTATTAATGATTTGACGATCATGAGTTTGAATCATGAAAATAATCTGTTGGTGAAGTAAAGATAAAACTACGTACATAAACTTTTCTCATGGTTTGCGCACTATCTTGAAGTGCTCCTAGCGAAATCAAAATCTAAATAGTAAGTTTTCATGTTTCGTACACCGGGTCACCCTTTTTATCAGTTTATACTGAAAAGCTTTAGCGAAGTAAAAAATCTGACTAGCAAAACTCTATGTTTATGCACTAGGCCACTCTTTTTTATTGGCATAACACATTCAGGACAAATATCCTGAAATGCTCCCAACAAAATCAAAATCTGACTAGTAAAAAAGAGAAGCATTCATTCTTTACTGAGCGTACTAACCCTGTGGATTAAGATACGTATTTTGCCAGTTGTAAATGGAATACCCTGTAGCACAACCAACTGCTTCCAAATTCAAAAACTTTCCGGAGGGGAACTGTGGAACAACACCTAATTCTTTGACATCAATGATGATACCTTAATTAGTGTGGCTTAACTCAGAAAGCATTATATACGTACCAATGATTGTTGCTAACAATAGGGACATTCATTTGCAGTGTAAACCACCAATACAGAACAATTACGACTGTTTTGTTAGCGACTAACATGCACCACTTGTTTCATTTTATATATATGGCTTTGAATTTTAATTAATTACCACCATCTTATAGTGTTTTATGTCACACACATATTGTTATCAATGGGTCATAAATTATCTACTATTTTAATTTATTTAAAATGAAGAAAGCAAGGGTGGATTTTGCAATTTTTTTGGGTTGTGGAAAGCTTTCATCATCGTCTCTGAAATTGTATGATCTCGAATTTAATTATGCACAGAACGCCATCAACTCAAAACAGTTGCAGCAGAGGCAGAGACTTTAAACAGCAGAGAGAGAGAGAGAGAGAGAGAGAGAGAGAGAGAGAGAGACTGTTTAAAGACTGGTGTAGTCTGGGCAGTTTCGCCTCGCCGCGTTAGGCCGGCCAATATGAATCAGCATAATTCTCACACGTGCACTGCACGTGCCACCCTCTCCCCTTGATCTATCTCGTTTTTCTTCTCGTGAGATCTACGCTGCGCACCTGCAGAGGCTGAGGCAGAGCTCGGAAATTTTAAGAAAAAGCATGAATAATATTTCCACAATCAGGTAAAACAGAAAGACTATATATGATTAATTGAAGAAGATGATGAAGAAACAGCTGATTCTTCATTAAATCTCAATGAAATTTACACTTCCCGAATTGGAAACATTAAACAGAAGAAACAAAAAAACAAAAGGAAGCTGCTAAAAAGGGAATAAGAACCAATCTGACTTATACAATACACCACCTCCATATATAGCTAGCTAGTCCTAATCAAAACCTGTAACAGATCTCTCTCTCTCTCCCTCTCTCTCTCTCCCTCTCAAGATCCCAATCCTTCTAACCCACGAGAAGAAAAAAAAAATAATAACCCAGAAAGAGAAAATGGAATTGATTAATGGTTTTGATCTGAGGACTCATCATGGGTGGTCGTCCCTGTGGTTGTTCCACTATGTTCTTGATCAACAGTCCCCTGTTTCACCATCTCAACACCACCACCGCTACAATTCTCTGATTTCTCACTGTTTTGGCTGCAAGAACAGCTCTTTGCACTGCCAGTGTCACCAAAAGAAGATGACCTACTAGACATTGGTGTAGCCAGGAAAGTTGGCTTAACTTCTCCAGCCATAATCACTAATATCTTCTCTTCAAAGGCTACGGGTTGCTGTTTCTGACCTTCGCCAGTCTTATTTGATCCCTCACCTGCCTCGAGGTCCCTTTCGCCTCCTTCGTTGCCGTTTTCCAGGTAACCAGATAGCTTCCAGTAGGAACAAGCGAGAATCAAGAGAGCAAAAGCAATCAAACCAAGCATGGCAGCTAAGCCACCAAACAAGTAGGGAACAGGTGAATGCCACGGAGAGTGGTTTCCGACAGCCGGCTTTGGAGCTCTGGCAGTGACGTTGAAGGGCTCTCTCCCTGCCATTTTTTTTAATGTAGAGAGAAGGAAAAAGGAGGAGGAGGTGGTGGTGGTGGTGGTCGTGGGTTACTGGTTTTGAGAGGTGAAAAACGGAGGGAGAGGGTATTTATAGAGAGAAAATGGTAAAGAGAGAGCAGGCGTGGTTTTGGTGTTTATGTCGTCATTTGAATGAGAAGTGGGGCCGCTGCCTGGAGGTGGAGGGCCCATTGATATTCTTTTTCGTTTCCTTGGGGTTATTATATGGGAAAATTATAACAAATTAATTGCAACGGTCGATTATGTTAAATTTTATATTAGTCTAATTATAATTATTAATTATAATAAATTTATTACGCATACAAAATAATTTTTTTACAGTTATTTAAATTTACATATAAAATGGTAAATCAATTACAAATAGATAAATAATTATTAATAGATCTTAAGAATTTTAATTTATTGAATTTTTTAAATTATGTTTAATTTTTTTATTTATTTATCTCTTTTTATTGATTTATCATTTTATGTATTAATCCTATTCATAATATAATATCTCATAAAATATAATTATTTATATATAATTTAAATATTTTTATTATTAAAAAATATTTTTATAAATTATTATTAAAACATATAAAATTAAAAAATTTAAAATAAGTATACATAGTTTATAATAAAATTTAATTGAATTTATATGTTAAAATCATTAGGTCTACCCATTCTATACGGCTATGCCTACTGTTGAGTCTTGATTAAACATAATCATCAAGAAATTATTGCTTTCCACTCGTCATAAAGTATATCTTCAATAAAATCAATTTCTTTTATTTTTTTTAAATAATAAATGTAATTAAAATTTTACTTTACTAATTATTTTATTTTTATAAAAAATATAATATTTTAACTAAAATTAAGTTGACATTCTTACAGTGTGTAATTCTCCATCCGAATAGAGTTTCATCTGACCCATAAATATAAATATAGGATAGGATATTATTGTCCTGGATAAGAATAAAAGTACAAGAATAAAAGCTTCTTCAACTCATGATTATATATTTTGTTCTTAGCCAGTAATTATGTAATATGTTTCATTTGCACCCGAAAGGCTGCAAGTAGAAATAATTTTAAAATACAATTATATATATATATATATATATATATATATATATATATATATATATATATAATTTTAATATAATAATTAATAATGGTGAGTTTCATATGAATTATATTGTAATTAAAAATTAAATTATATTTATTATACATAAAACGATTATACTTAATAAATTTTTACAAAATAGGGTGCTCAAAATCAATTATAATTAAATAAATTAAATTATTTTAATTTAGTTTTTTAATTTATTTTTTATTCATATGATTTAATTCTATTTAATTAATATTTTTTAAAAAAATTTAATTTTCTATTTGATTCAATTATTTTTATGAACATCAAACTGATTGATTGACCCAATTTATGATCAATTTTTGTTGATTTTATGAACTTTAGAATATAATGTGTAATTTATGAAATTTATAATAAGCTCAAAGAATAAGAGAAATTAACAATGTTTAACGAAATAGGTCCAAACGATAAACTATACCGAGCAAAGTGAAAATTTTTCAATTCAATTTAGTTAAATTTTTTACTTCGATTCAGGTCAGGTAATATTATTTCTTAATTCGACTTTTAAGTTACTTTGATTCAATTTAATTTAGGATCACATCAATTAATTATATAGTCTTATATCGATCGATGAATTGAGATGAGAAATTAAAAAATAAAATTATATTTCTTCTTTATTAAAAATATTTTTAAATGTTAGTAAAAAACTTAATTAATTTAAAGTTTTATTATTAAAATATATTAAATTGAGTTTTAATGAATTTTTAATATTTTTTTCATTAATATATACATATGTATTCTTTTATAATAACTTCATTAATAATATTGAACAGATTCGATTTGGATTCCATACATCACAGGTGCCTTTGAGCTGTTCTAATTTCTTGAATAATAAATTAATAATTTATGATTTTATGTTTTTTTTTTTTTAATCAAACAATTCCTACGCTTGTGACATGAAGTTCGGTAGAAACGGTTTCGATAACAGAGGCAGTCGATAGGCGCATTTTACCAGAAACGATTTCTTTTAAAAAAATAAAACACGAAACGGTTTCTCTATTATGCGTGAGGTTTTGGCCTACTCATAACTAAGCCTGGTTTGCCTTTCGGCTTTTTGTAAGGTTGTGCGCGGTTCTCCACATCGTCATACAATTAAAATAATTAAAAAATATATACTAACTGAATAAAATTTATATTATTATTTTGATCAATTTTAACACTTACTAAATTTCAATTGAATTGAAAATTAAATTAAAAAATAAAAATAAAAATAAAATTAATTTTATATATATTTTTAGATTACATTATATAATTTTGATTTTAAAAATAAAAATAATGAAGGACATTTTTAAAAATTTTATATTTTTCTTTCTTTCATTTATTTACATATATTATAAATTATAGATATTTATATAATTGATTTCATTATAATTAGTTAATTTATATAATAATATATTATAAGCTATGTTTAAAAGTAATTCTCTTTCTCTTTAATTTTTATATTAATAATTACGCTTTAATTAATAAATTTAAATTCATAAGAATTAAGTTTAATTATAATTAATTTCTTATTCTAATAATAAAGATTAGATTATTTAGAAATAAATGGTAGCATTCAAATTCAATTATTACATTTTCGACTCACGATGTAACTAAAGGTTTAATTAATAGTTATCAATTATTTTATATTAATACAACATAATTTAAGTTAATTTTGATATATGTGTGTTATTTATAAATGATATTGTCTTAATAGATAAAACTAGTCAAGTAGTTAATTAAAATTTGCAGTTGCGAAGTGCAAGGGTTTTAATTTAAGTGAAGCACTACAAAATAATTGTTGTGCGAGTTTAGCTCCTGTAAAAAAGAATAGATACGAGGTTCATTTTTATGCAGTTTTGGTGCCTAAATGCATTCAATTCAAGTATTTGAATTCTATCATGCAGAAGAAAGGAGCTTTAGATGGGAATATAACCCATAGAATCAATATATGATGGATGTAATGGAGTGTGATGGGTGTATTATATGACCATAAAAATAAGATCCCTAACAAAGTAGAAGTTCTATAAAATTGTGATCAAATCAGCTATGTTGTGTGAGAGTGAATGTCGGGCATCTAAGGTACAACATATTCACAAAAATAAGTGTAACAGAAATTGTCTAGTAACATGATAATGGATAACATTAGTAATGACCACATACGTCAAAGAATGCATATAACATATGCTAAAGATAAAATAAAAGAGAATCGATTAAGATGATTTAATCATGTCCAACATAGAGCATCAAATGCCACATATAAAAATGTGATGAGTTAGTAGGGGAAGGAGTGAGAAGGGTAAGAGGTAGGCCTAAGATGACATGGAAGGAAGTGGTATTAAAGGATTTACAAGTTTTGCATATTGATGCGGACTTAGTATCTAAAAAACTTGAATGGAGAAAAAAGATTCATATACCTGACCCTAACTAATTTTACAATAAGAGTTAAATGTTGTTTATATATATTGCTTATTGCTTTGAAAATAATTCATAAAACTAAAGAACATAAAATTTAAATTGATTTGACAAAATCTATATAACAACTTCATGATTAAAAAAGAAAAAATAATTACAATCACTTTTTTTTTTCTTAAATACAACCACTCATAAATAACTCAATCATTACTCATTGCTATGTACATTATAGAAATAAATAATTTGTGTTACAAATCTAATCCTCACAACTAATGCTTGTCACACCTCATTGTGCACACATTTTTTTTTAACTGTAATAAAAGAGGCTTCTTTGGGTGTGACAGTTATGGTCCCCTTAGGCTTAAGACCCACGGAAATCAATAAATCTCCACCTCCAAATTGAATAAAATTAGCATTCACAACTTTTGCAATGTTAATTTTTGCTTTGCACTCTTAGTTGTGGATATTTCTCTTTGCTTCAAATCGCATACTTCAAATCAATGTGCTACTTTCCAATTTATAGAGATTCCTTGTGTTAAGCCTTTCACCTTTCATGATCACCTGAGTATCTCGACTAACCATCTTAACCCACCTTAAATAGAACACCCATATCATAAGGAATCTAATTTACCAAAAAAAAAAAGTCATTTTAAATTTAGGAATATACCTCACTTTATAAAGTTTTCTCCACACAATTATTATACAACTTGATCTTCATTTTACCAACACTTTCAACTTTCATCTTCTTACCATCGGCTAGTTTTACTCACTCTTCTATCTTCTGATCACCAATAACATCAAACCACTCTTTTTTTTTTTTTTTTTTGAACAACTATGGAAGGGGCAAGCAGAATCCATCATTCACCCACCTTGCACTAGATCCTCTAGGGATGATAATTATTCTGGACTCTAACTTGACTTGCTTCAAACCCGATCAATTTTCTCCCATCTTGCGCTACCCTAATGTTGTGTGAGGCGAGGATGGGGGGAAGGTCTCCCCACTCTGAATCCCCAAAACTCACCCCCAACAATAATAATATATTATTATTTTTTATTAGAAAAATTTATTTTTACATATTTAAGTACTTAAATATTGTAATTTTAATGAAAAATAAATGTATATTATTAAGATTATTTTTCAAACTTATATTCCTAACATAATTGAATTTTTAATAAAAAAAATTATATTGCATAATGATAAATTAAATTTTAAAAAATAAATCCCTGTGGGTAACCATCCCACTCTGCTTCTAGATGGGGAAGTTCTCCCTTCAACCCTGATTCTTTGCGGGTTGAAGACAGGGGAGCGATCCTTGCCCCAATCCAACCCATTGCCATCCTTAAGAACCCTTACCATTTCCTTACCATTATTCATATTTATAACATCACATTTAATATTACTTTCATCCATTGCAATTGCAGTAGTCCCTTCTTTTGTGGATTATTTGAATTCTATAAGATCTCCCTTCATCTTTTTACATGTATATTGAATGTGACTTGTCTCATGACAGTAGCAGCATTTCTTATCTGCAAAGTTACTCATAGTCTTGAGCTCGATTTACTACTTTTTCTCGAATTGTTTCCACATGGATAGTTCTACCATGACTAGAACTAGCAGCAAAAGCTCCACATTCATTGTTACCACTAGGCTTCCTGAACTTCTCATCATTCAAGTTTACTGTTGGAAATTCCTCGAACTTCAGTGTCTCCTTCTCAACCAGTAATGCTATCACTAGGCTTTTATAAGATTGTGAGAGAAAGTATAGAAGCAAGACAATTTTTTCTTTATCATTAATCTTCACCACAATGCTAGTTAATTTAGTAATCAATTTATTAAAGGTATTAAGGTGATCGCTCACATCAGTACCTTCCTCCATTTTTAGTTGGTACAATTTCTTCTTTAAATACAAGTAGTTTATGAGCAACTTTGACATTTATACTCTCTCCAATTTCTTCCAAAAAAAACAACTAGTGAGGTCTCTTCTAAAATATTATACTTCATATCAGGAGCTAATGTCAGTTGAATCATACTTACAGCCTTTTGTTAAAGCTCCACCCAATCATCATCATTGATGGTCATAGGCTTTTTTGGTTCAATGTTGTGATTAATACTTGTTACACAATGACATCATTTGCAATGATTTGCCACAGACTAGCATTATTTTTTGCCAAATATATCATCATATGCTTGTACTATTAAGTTTTTGCTTATCACACAGATGAACTAAACTTTGGACCTATTAGAAACTTCAACTTTTTTAAAAGAAAAAAATTTAACACTTAAACACAAACTTGCACTGTTACTAGAAATTTGAGAGACACGCTTGCTGAGCTAGCACACGCAACTTAAGAATTAATTAATTATAAAGGGGCCCTTTGTTTAAACCAAGCCAAAAGTAAAAACAAAATTATTAATGTGACACCCCTCACCGGTCTATAGTGTAGCCGAGCAAGACATGTCACACCCGGAGTCGAAGTACCCTATCTTATCTTACTTTAATCCTTAATTTATTTTGAACTCGTTATAATTTAAAATCAATTATCTTCTAAGGAGAATCTAATAGAGTTTCCCCCTATTTTATTATCATTTGACTTTTTTTATAATTCACCTACTTTAAAAATTCCATAATATTTTGAAATAAAAATCTCATCCATACTAATCATAATCATTTGATCAGTTCAAATATTCTCTATATAATTCAATTTCATATTCATTTCCATACATTGCCATTCATTCTCAACTCATATATGAAAATTTTCAATCTTCATTAATTTATATAATATACAATTTAATCACACATGAACTAACTGATTTATTAATTTATAACACATAAAAATTAATTACAATTTTCTAGTTTACATTATAACATAAGAAATATTTATACTATACAAAATACATAAAATGACTAATGTGAGCCCTATCTACATGTATTGCTGAGGAGGTGACAACCTTAAACATTTTGAATATCTGATCTCCAAAATCCCTGTTTAATATCCGCTGTGTTTTACCTTCAGTACCTGCGCAAGGAAACAAATCCATCGCGCTAAGCATTGCTGCTTAGTGGTACAATAATATAACAAAGAAAATAATATACAAATAAAGAAAGAAATGGATTATACTTTGGATACTCTGGAATTTAATCTAATTTAATATAGTACTTCTAGTATCAACTATCTTTCGTTCTAATTTATTCCTCTTAAGAAGTAATTTATTCCTAAATTCATAGTAGTAAAATACTTATATTTTTTTTACAAATCTTTTTTATTATTTCATTCAATACTTTCTACGTTATCGCAGATTATTTCATAATAATTAAATTTTAATATCGTTCCAATTCATTTCAATTCTTTCTACTAAATAACTAATCTAATTTATTTTAAATATTCTTACTCTTTTATTTAATTGCTAATATTTTCAGTTGCTATTATTCTTAACTCATTTCAATGAATTTTACTGCCCAAGTAACCTATGACAGGCTGACTAAACTGGATAACGGGTCGTTAGTACTGGACATCGCGGTGCCTCGGGCTATCATAGCATGGGATGTGAAATGCGGAATGCCAACCACGTATGCAGTCAGTATGGCTAAAAAGCCATGATAACATATCAATATGGCTAAAAGCCATGATAACATGTAATCGGACACAAAAGCCATGAATGCGGGTATAAAGTCATGAATACAGGTATAAAGCCTTACGTAATACTGCTAAAGTAATACCCTATTGGCATGCCAATCTATCAAATCTCACACACGTGTCTAGGCAATACATGGGCACATTAGTACCTTTAAGGGTCCATAAGTATCATTATTACATTATATGTTCCAATTATAATTTATAACGTTTTATTTTTTATTACTAGCAGAAGTGTAAATGTCTAAAATATAATTCTACCTAAATTATGCATTCATCATTTTATTCATTCATTATGTCATTCATATTGATCATAATTTATAACAATTATTTTCATGTGTAATTGTGCTCAAAGCATTTTTTCCTTATCCTTTCTCCAATAATGAGAACTAAAATCTCATTCATATATTCATTTATTCATTATACTATGTATATGAATTATCATTCATATTTCAAGTAATCCATGAATATTTTACGTATTTCAAATTTGACTAAATTTTCCTTAAATCCTAGAGTCACTCAACTTCAAGAATTTAAATTTATTAATCACATTATCTATATTAAACATCCTAATAGTTTTTCTAATTTAGTATACCATTTCCTATATTATTGGGGTTACTATTCACTTGACCATTTCTCTTCAAAGGTTGACTTTTTAATTCATAATAGATTTGTTAAGCCTAAGTTCATCAAAATACCACATTTTGCATTTTATTTTTACTGGCATTGATTGCCAAACTCAATTCCTAGCCTCCTAGGTTTTATTTCAAATTTTTAGAATTTGAGTTCCAAATTCACTATTCCATTGGACCTAACTACAGTAAAAATTTGATAAAACTTTCTTCATGAAAGTTGTTCCTTATTGTGTCTTCTTGAATTTCATTTTTGAATCACTCCATTTGGAGTTTTGTAGCTCAAGTTATGGCCTAAATACCATAACTGGTTCATTGACCCTTTCTGGATCCAGAACCAGGCAGATTCTGGAGTCCAATTTATTCTAATTATTTGGGTATGCTACAGTCATTTTTAGACCTAAAATCCTTTATATGAGTTGTTACCTTATGTCTTAGGATCACTCAGGTTTAAGAATCATAATTTTTCTAGTTATGTAGAGTGAATTATTGCCAAATAATCGACCTAGATGCATGAACCCTGTGCCTTCAGGATTTCAGATTCAGGTCAACATTTTTTATTCCCATTTTAGGGTACTTGCACTCAGAATTTGAAGAAGGTTCCTGAATCAAAGTTGGAGTCCTGATTCTTAGGTTTCCAGAGCAATTTGGCTCATCTCAATTGGATTTTTCTAGTGGGATATATGATCTAAATACTATTCCAGGGTCAAGTGTCTATTTGGTTAAATTTCAGGATTTGGAATGCTAAATTGTCCTAGCAATCTCTTCAAGTTTCATCAGATTCTGTGTTTTGGTCAAAACACCAAATTTGTATTTCTAGGTCTTATAGAAATTCTGGCTTTGGTTTCACTATTTTGCAGTTTTGTAGACCAAATTATGACATTTTTTTCAAAACTGCTCAAGCTAGTCAATGTCCAGAATTTTCTGGTCAGTTTGGTTCTAGCAGTTTTGTTGGACTAAATTTGACTAACAATTTGATTAGGCTAGGGTCAAAACTGGGCTCTGAGATCTTCATATGAAATGTTCTCCTACGTCTAAGCTTTCTAATGGTTCAAAAATCAGGTCATTCTAACCTTCCTAGATTGAGTTATGGCCATTTGAACATTTACTGTTCATATGGTCATTTTTCCAGGTCCAGCATATGGTTACCCGGATTCAAGCCAATTTTTGGTCATTTTGTGCTTGGTTTCTAGGCATGGTTTCTTCATGAAAAATGTTACTTTAGGTCTTAAATTTCATCTTCAATTGGCCTCATATCAATTTGAGCTATCTGGCTCCACTTATGTTCATCTGAATGCACTGGACTCATAGGTCCAGAATTCCCTACATAAGAACAACACTCCCAATTTTCAATTCCACCCAACTTTCAAATTTCAATTCACATTCATAGCACTTCTAATAGTCAATAATCAACCTTAACATCATCAAATTCATGTCACAATAAAAAATTCCCAATTTTAGCAAACCCTAAATCAACTTGCATAAACCTTAAATTCTAAGAGAATTTATAGCACTAACCTTATTCTTCTAGCTCCAAGCAACCTTCAATCAACCCAACACTTGATTCACCTCTTTGGGGCTGCCAATTAGATTTTCCTTTCACTTTTCTTCCCACTTTTCTTGGGTTTTATGGCTGGCTATGGAGGTCTATTAAGGCTGCCAACTATTTTTGTGAAGAAAGGTAATGGTTTGGAAGCTTGAAATGGTGTTTTAATGATAGGAAAATGAAAGAATTTGAGAGGAAAATGGAGAAGAGAGGGCTGGACGGGAGAAGGGCTGGAGAAGAAGATGGCTTTTTCATCTTTTTTGACTCATTTATCTCCTTTTTATTTGTTTATTAAATGGTTGTCTTATGGTGATTGGTGGAGAGTTTTTAATGACATCATAATGATGTCATAATTTGAGTTTTATTTCATTTTCTTTTCTTTTCTTTTTTACTCATTTTTAATTTAATTTTTAGCAATATTTATTCACATTTTATTTCATATAATTTATTAACTCAATTGGACAAGTTGGCCAAAAATCATCTCTAAAGGTGAAATGATTAAAATGTCCTTCATTTGACTTAAGGAGCCAAAACTGTCTGTACCGATCTTAAAAATTCTCCTAACCTTTTGTTGGCATTCTAATGCTACCTAGGGCACCATAACTCTTCTTTGGCATCCCAAAAATTATTTCACAAAATTTCCCTAGGGTTTAGGGCTACTAGCTGTGAAGACAGCAACTTCCCGTTAGGTCACCCATCGCTAGGGCACCGACTCTTTTAACTTGGTTGTATTTTTTTTTTAAATTTTTTCTTAATTTTTCTTACTATTATTTGGGTTATTTATGACTCTTCACTCTAGTTTACATATAGTTTCAGACATTCCAACTGTCCGAACCAATATTAATCACCAGAACAGTCGAATGCACAGACTAGTTAAAGTGAGGGTGTTATAATTCTTCCCCTCTAACAAAAATTTCATCCTCGAAATTTACTTAACGTAAGTAGTCAAGGAACTGCTACCTCCTTATTTCTTCACCTTACCAGAGAAAACAGATCGGCATTAGTGTCACATCGACTGAAATGAATGCAAAACATGTTATGCACACAATCTTATTCTATCTATCCATGCCTAGGAATGCCTAAATCGTGCTCTGATACCAATAAATGTAACACCCCTCACTCGTCTTGTGACACCCCTTACCTGATTACAGTGTAGCCGAGCAAGTTATGCCACTCAGTGTGCCGAGCACTCTATTTTATCTTAATTCATTTTTATTCTTCCTTTTGAATATAACTTGTGAAATATAATTTATTTAAGCCATTTATCGAAATTATAATTTATTTAAGGTTCCGAAAATTTTAAAGAAAATCCGGCGGAGTACCGGCTAAAAATGGAGAAAACAGTTCTTCGGAACCTGTGAAAAACACTTCCAATATTCATATATTCGTATTCAATTACTCTCAAACTCCAATAATCATCATCTCAACATTTGTCAACCATTCATTTCTCAATTTCAATTTTCAATTATTCATCTCATTTGATAGTTATGTAACAATCACAGATCAATATTCACTTTTTCATTTACAAACACAAATTTGCATTATTTACATGAAAATCAAAATACATTACATAAGTTTCATTACATATGAGAAAATCAAAATTTATTATAGAATGCCAAAATGACACCTAGTGTCCTACCAATGCACTGCAGAAGTTGAGGTGACACGGACACTATGCGAATCGTGAACGGCCTTACCCAATCGTGGTCTACTGGGCCCTCTGTCCAAATCTTGATGCCTACAGCGTTGCAAAGCGCTAAGCATAAAGCTTAGTGGTGCCAATAATACAAGAAAATACAATATGCAAATAAAAATAATAATTTCCTTGCTATTGTGTTCATAAGAAATGAATAATTACTAACTTATTGTGTAGTCGAGGCTAATCATGTTTCATGATATTAACTTCTTCATGCATTTCGTTAATTATTTTCTTCATGATATTGAGCTTCTTTGTATTTTTGTAATCATTCCTGATACTTAATTTTTGTATTTTCTTTAATAATTAGTTCAATCACAGTTATACTTTTCCATGCCCAAGTAACCTATACTAGACGACTGGACTGGATAACGGGTCGTTGGCACTGAACACCGCGGTGCCTCGAGCCGTCATACCATGGGACGCAGAACGTCAACCACGTATGTAGTCAGTATGGCTAAAAAGCCATGATATCACATAATCGGGCATAAAAGCCATGAATACGGGCATAAAGCCGTGAATACAGGCATAAAGCCTTTCACAGTACTGCTAAAACAATACCCTATTGGCATGCCAACCTATCCAAACCAATCACATTAGGCCTACTAGGGCATTTTGCACTTTTAAGTTTCACAATTTTTGAATTTCAAGTTTTCATGTCACTATTCATTTCATTAGTCAACTAAAATGTTGAATTTTGCATAAACAATAGGTACATTGGTTTTAGTACTCCCAACATACCACATTTTATATTCAAAACTTATTGGTTTTGGTCACTTTCTCAAAGTTTAGGTCATTTTGGCAAAATTGTCAATTTTTGGTTTTGGTGTCACTATTCACCTCATTGGTCAACAAAAATGTTGACTTTTGGATAGAAAATAGGTGTATTGGTTTTAACACCCCAAACATACCACATTTTGTATTTAAAACTTGTTGGTATTGGTTTGCCAATACCATTTCTAAGCTTAATGCTAATTGAACAAAATTTTCAGATTTGGTGCTTCATCTTTACTGTTACATTTGTTATTTTTACAGTGAGAATTTGCGGAAATGGTAAACATAAAAGTTGTTCCTTATTTTGTCTAGTTGAATTTCTTTTTTTGAATCACTCCATTTGGAGTTTTGTAGCTCAAGTTATGGCCAAAATAAGTTTACTGTTCACGTGCATTGTTCATGCTGCACTTTGGGGTTTTGGTAGATTTTGGTCCAATTTTGGTCAGTAATTTGATCAAGTTAAGTTCATAATTTGGCCTAACTTTCTTCATATGAAATGTTCTACTATGCCTTAGGTTTTCATCGGTTCAAGAATCGCCTAAATCCGAGTTTTCTAGAGAGAGTTATAGCCATCCAAACATTACTGCTCAAATGAAAATTCTGGAAATCTCAGTACAGTAAACTTCACTTTGCTCAATGATTTGATTAGGTTAATGGCATAATTTAGATTGGTGTCCTTCATGAAAGTTGTTTTTCTATATCTTATCTTGTTGCTGTAAAAATTTCAGGTCAATTGACCATATCTACAGTGAGTTATGGCCAAATGAACAGTTACTGTTCATTTGGTCATTTCTGCAGGGTATCCGGATTGGGGCCAAGTTTTGGTCCTCTTGCTTTGGTCTTTTGGGCATGGTTTTTTCAGAAAAAATGTGCCATTATAAGCCTAGTTTCATGTCTAATTGGCCAAACACCAATTGGACCTACACAGCCAAGGATATGGCAGTCCAAACATGCTGGACTCACAGCCTCATTTCTGCTGTCTCTTGGCAGCCTCCCCATTTCAGTTTACCATGCATTAGCTCACTTCAAATTATGATTTACTTGCCTTAAATGGTCACTAATTGACCATTAGAATGTCCACTAATCATTCCATAAGCCAAATCAAATTTTCACTCTCAAAACCCTAGCTTAAATTCAAAATTTACACAATTTACCTTAATTAACCAACTACTTCATTATCCTTATGTTCATACACTTTAAACATAATCTCTAGTGTACTCCAAGTCCATCCAAACACTCAATCTTGTTCCTTCCTTAGGGCTGCCAAAATTCAAGGGATGCATACACTTAACTTTTATTCATTTAATTTACAATTTCTCACTTATTTCAAGCTTATAACATGGAATCAAAGAAGTATATATATAAGTAGGCACTAACCTCACTTTAACCTCTTGTAGGGCAAATTTCTCCAAGCTAAAACTTCACTTTTCTTCACTTTCTAGGCTGCCAAACACTTCCCCAGAGGTAGAGACAAGTTTTTAGTGAAGGGACTTAGGAGAGTTTGTGGTAAAATAAGGATGAAAATGGAGCTTTGGTTGAGATTCAATGGAGGAAGAGGGGAGGGGATGTAAAACGTTTTTGAAGGAGAAGAAAGGGCTGCTGTTTGCTTTTTAATTTCTTTGGTCCTTATTTGTCTCTTTTATTAGTTAATTAAATGGATTGCTTGCATGTGATTGGTGGAGCTTTTAAATGACATCATAATGATGTCATATTTAGCATTTTATTGATTTTTCTTTTCTAATCATTTTCAATTCAATTTTCAACAATATTTATTCACATTTTATGTCATAATAATTATTTACTCAACTGGACAAGTCGGCCAAAAATCACCTCTGAAGGCGAAATGACCAAAATGCCCTCCGTTTGGCTTAACGGGTCAAAATTATCTGTACCTATTGAAAAATTTTTCTAGGTATTTTCTTGGCATTCTAATGCCATAGGAACCTCAATGACCCTTCTCTGGAGTCCCAATAATTATTTTATGAATTTTTTCCCGGGTCTAGGGCTCCTCGTTGCGAGAACTGCAACTTTCCTCTGGGTTACCCCTCGCTAGGGCACCGGCTCGTTTATCTTGGTTGTATTTTATTTCTAAAATTTTTACTAAATTTTTCTTATTAATATTTGAGTTAATTATGGTTCCTGACTTTAGTTTAAATGTTTTTCCGGACATTCTAGCTGTCCGGACCGACACTGGTCACCGGAACAGTAGGATGTACGGAGTTGCTACCGGGAGGGTGTTACACGTCTATAGTGTAACCGAGCAAGACATGTCACACTCGGTGCCCGAGCACCCTATCTTATCTTACTTTAATCCTTAATTTATTTTGAACTCGTTATAATTTAAAATCAATTATCTTCTAAGGAGAATCTAACAGGGTTTCCCCTTATTTTATTATCATTTAATGTTTTTCATGACTCACCTGCTTTAAAAATTCCATAATATTTTGAAATAAAAATCTCATCCATACTAATCATAATCATCTAATCAGTTCAAATATTCTCTATATAATTCAATTTCATATTCATTTCCATACATTCTCATTCATTCTCAACTCATATATGAAAATTTTCAATCTTCATTAATTTACATGATATACAATTTAATCACACATAAACTAACTGATTTATTAATTTACAATACATAAATATTAATTACAATTTTCTCGTTTACATTACAACATAAGAAATATTTATACTATACAAAATATATAAAATGACTAATGTGAGCCCTATCTACATGCATTGCTGAGGAGGTGACAACCTTTAACACTCTGCAGATCCGATCTCTAAAATCCCTGTTTAATATCCACTGGGCTTTACCTTCAGTGCCTGCGCGAGGAAACAAATCCATCGCTCTAAGCATTGCTGCTTAGTGGTGCAATAATATAACAAAGCAAATAAAATACAAATAAATAAAGAAATGGATTGTACTTTGGATACTATGAAATTTAATCTAATTTAATATAGTACTTCTAGTATCAATTATCTTTCGTTCCAATTTATTCCTCTTAAGAAGTAATTTATTCCTAAATTTACAGTAGTACTATACTTATATCTTTTTTGCAAATCTTTTTTATTATTTCATTCAATACTTTCTACGTTATCGCATATTATTTCATAATAATTAATTTTAATACATTCATTTCAATTCTTTCTACTAAATAATTAATCTAATTTAATTAAAATATTCTTACTCTTTTATTTAATTGCTAATATTTTCAGTTGTAATTATTCTTAACTTATTTCAATAAATTTCACTGCCCAAGTAACCTATGACAGGCTGACTAAACTGGATAACAGGTTGTTGATACTGGACACTGCAGTGCCTCGGGCCATCATACCATGGGATGTGAAATACAGAATGTCAACCACGTATGCAGTCAGTATGGCTAAAAAGCCATGATAACATATCAGTATGGCTAAAAGCCATGATAACAAGTAATTGGGCGTAAAAGCCATGAATGCGGGCATAAAGTCATGAATACAGGCATAAAGCCTTACGCAGTACTGCTAAAATAATACCCTATTGGCATGCTAATCTATCCAATCTGACACATGTGTTTAGAAAATACATGGGCACATTGGTACCTTTAAGGGTCCATAAGTATCATTATTTCATTATATGTTCCAATTATAATTTATAATGCTTTAATTTTTATTACTAGCAGAAGTGTTAATGTCTAAAATACAATTCTACCTAAATTATGCATTCATCATTTTATTCACTCATTATGTCATTCATATTGATCATAATTTATAACAATTATTTTCATGTGTAATTGTGCTCAAAGCATTTTTTCCTTATCCTTTCTCAAATAATGAGAACTAAAGTCTCATTCATATATTCATTTATTCATTATACTATGTATATAAATTATCATTCATATTTCAAGTAATCCATGAACATTTCATGGATTTCAAATTTGACTAAATTTTCCTTAAATCCTAGAATCACTCAACTTCAAGAATTTAAATTCATTAATCACATTATCTATATTACCCATCCTAATAGTTTTTCTAATTTAGTATACCATTTCCTATATCATTGGGGTTACTATTTACTTGACCAATTCCATTCAAAGGTTGACTTTTTAATTCATAATAGATTTGTTAAGCCTAAGTTCATGAAAATACCACATTTTGTATTTTATTTTTATTGGCATTAATTGCCAAACTCAATTCCTAGCCTCCTAGGTTTTATTAGAAAATTTTCATAATTTGAGGTCCAAATTCACTGTTCCATTGGACTTGGCTACAGTAAAAATTTGATAAAACTTTCTTCATGAAAGTTGTTCCTTATTGTGTCTTCTTTAATTCCATTTTTGAATCACTCCATTTGGAGTTTTGTAGCTCAAGTTATGGCATAAAAACCATAACTCGTTCATTGACCCTTTCTGGATCCAGAACCAGGTAGATTCTGAAGTTCAATTTATTCTAATTATTTGGGTATGCGACTGTCATTTTTAGACCTAATATTCTCTATATGAGTTGTTACCTTATGTCTTAGGATCACTTAGGTTTAAGAATCATAATTTTTCTAGTTATGTAGAGTGAATTATTGCCAAATAACTGACCTAGACTCATGAACCCCATGCTTTCAGGATTTCAGGTTCAGGTCAACATCTTTGATTCCCATTTTAGGGTACTTGCACTCAAAATTTGAAGAAGGTTCCTGAATCAAAGTTGGATTCTTGATTCTTAGGTTTCCAGAGCAATTTGGCTCATCTCAATTGGATTTTTCTCGTGGGAGATATGATCTAAATACTATTCTAGGGTCAAGTGTCTATTTGGTTAAATTTCAGGATTTGGAATGCTAAATTGTCCTAGCAATCTCTTTAAGTTCCATCAGATTCTAGGTTTTGGTCAAAACACCAAATTTGTATTTCTAGGTCTTATAGAAATTTTGGCTTTTGTTTCACTGCATTTGCATTTTTGTAGACCAAGTTATGACATTTTTTTAAAAACTGGTCAGGCTGGTCAATGTCCAGAATTTTCTGGTTAGTTTGGTTCTAGCAGTTTTGTTGGCCTAAATTTGGTTAACAATTTGATTAGGCTAGGGTCAAAACTGGGCTCTAAGATCTGCATATGAAATGTTCTCCTATGTCTAAGCTTTCTAATGGTTCAAAAATTGAGTCATTCTGATCTTCCTAGGGTGAGTTATGACCATTTGAACGTTTACTGTTCTTATGGTCATTTTTCCAGGCCTAGCATATGGTTACTCGGATTCAAGCCAATTTTTGGTCATTTTGTGCTTAGTTTTGGGCATGGTTTCTTCATGAAAAATATTGCTTTAGGTCTTAAATTTCATCTCCAATTGGCCTCATACCAATTGGAGCTGTCTAGCTCAACTTATGTTCATCTAAACACACTGGACTCATAGGTCTAGAATTCCCTGCATAAGAACAACACTCCCAATTTTCAATTCCACCCAACTTCCAAACTTCAATTCACATTCATAGCACTTCTAATAGTCAATAATCAACCTCAACATCATCAAATTCATGTCACAACACAAAATTCCCAATTTTAGCAAACCCTAAATCATCTTGCATAAACCTTAAATTCTAAGAGAATTTCTAGCACTAACCTTATTCTTCTAGCTCCAAGCAACCTTCAATCAACCCAACACTTGATTCACCTCTTTGGGGCTACCAACTAGATTTTCCTTTCACTTTTCTTCCCACTTTCCTTGGGTTTTATGGCTGGCTATGGAGGTTTATCAAGGATGCCAACTATTTTTGTGAAGGAAGGTAATGGTTTGGAAGCTTGAAATGGTGTTTTAATTATAGGAAAATGAAAGAATTTGAGAGGAAAATGGAGAAGAGAGGGCTGGACGGGAGAATGGCTAGAGAAGAAGATGGCTTTTTCATTTTTTTAACTCATTTATCTCCTTTTTATTTGTTTATTAAATGGTTGTCTCATGGTGATTGGTGGAGAGTTTTTAATGATGTCATAATTTGAGTTTTATTTCATTTTTTTCTACTCATTTTTAATTTAATTTTTAGCAATATTTATTCACATTTTATGTCATATAATTTACTTACTCAATTGGACAAGTTGGCCAAAAATCATCTTTGAAGGTGAAATGTTCAAAATGTCCTTCGTTTGGCTGAAGGAGCCAAAACTGTCTGTATCGATCTTAAAAATTCTCCTAACCTTTTCTTGGTATTCTAATGCTACCTATGGTGCCGTAACTCTTCTCTGGCATCCCAGAAATTATTTTACGGAATTTTCCTTAGGTTTAGGGCTACCAGCTGTAAAGACAGCAACTTCCCGTTAGGTCACCCATCGCTAGAGCCCCGACTCATTTAACTTGGTTGTATTTTATTTCTAAAATTTTTCCTTAATTTTTCTTACATTTATTTGGGTTATTTATGACTCCTCACTCTAGTTTACATATAGTTCCATACATTTTATTATGCAGAACCGACATTAATCAGACGATCAGATGCAGACTAGCTAAAGTGAGGGTGTTACAATTCTTCCCCTCTAACAAAAATTTTGTCCTCAAAATTTACCTGACGTAAGTAGTTGAGGAACTGCTACCTCCTTATTTCTTCACCTTACCAGAGAAAACAGATCTGCATTAGTGTCACCTCGACTCATTTGAATGTAATGCATGTTATGCACACAATCTTATTCTATCTATCCATGCCTAGGAACGCCTAAACCGTGCTCTAATACCAATAAATGTAACACCCCTCACCCGCCTATAGTGTAGCTGAGCAAGACATGTCACACTTAGTGTCGGAGTACCCTAATTTATCTTACTTTAATCCTTAATTTATTTTTAACTCGTTATAATTTAAAATCAATTATCTTCTAAGGAGAATCTAATAGAGTTTCCCCCTATTTTATTATCATTTGACGTTTTTCACGACTCACCTGCTTTAAAAATTCCATAATATTTTCAAATAAAAATCTCATCCATACTAATCATAATCATCTGATCAATTCAAATATTCTCTATATAATTCAATTTCATATTCATTTCCATACATTCCCATTCATTCTCAACTCATATGTGAAAATTTTCAATCTTCATTAATTTACATGATATATAATTTAATCACACATGAACTAACTAATTTATTAATTTACAACACATAAATATTAATTACAATTTTCTAGTTTACATTATAACATAAGAAATATTTATACTATACAAAATACATAAAATGACTAATGTGAGCCCTATTTACATGCATTGCTAAGGAGGTGACAACCTTAAACACTCTGCAGATCCGATCTCCAAAAACCCTATTTAATATCCACTGGGCTTTACCTTCAGTATCTGCGCGAGGAAACAAATATATCGCGCTAAGTATTGCTACTTAGTGGTGCAATAATATATCAAAGAAAATAATATATCAAAGAAAATAATATACAAATAAAGAAAGAAATGGATTATATTTAGGATACTCTGGAATTTAATCTAATTTAATATAGTACTTCTAATATCAACTATCTTTCATTCTAATTTATTCCTCTTAAGAAGCAATTTATTCCTAAATTCACAGTAGTAATATACTTATATCTTTTTTGCAAATCTTTTTTATTATTTCATTCAGTACATTCTAGGTTATCGTAGATTATTTCATAATAATCAAATTTTAATATCGTTCCAATTCATTTCAATTCTTTCTACTAAATAACTAATCTAATTTATTTTAAATATTCTTACTCTTTTATTTAATTGCTAATATTTTCAGTTGCTATTATTCTTAACTCATTTCAATAAATTTAGCTGCCCAAGTAGCCTATGATAGGCTGACTAAACTGGATAACGGGTCGTTGGCACTGGACACTGCGGTGCCTCGGGCCATCATACCATGGGATGTGAAATGCGAAACGTTAACTACGTATGCAGTTAGTATGGCTAAAAAGCCATGATAACATATCAGTATGGCTAAAAGCTATGATAACAAGTAATCGGGCATAAAAGCTTGAATGCGGGCATAAAGCCATGAATACAGGCATAAAGCCTTACGCAGTACTGCTAAAACAATACCTATTAGTATGCCAATCTATCCAATCTGACACACGTGTGTAGGCAATAAATGGGCACATTAGTACCTTTAAGGGTCCAAAAGTATCATTATTTCATTATATGTTCCAATTATAATTTATAATGTTTTAATTTTTGTTACTAGCAGAAGTGTAAATGTCTAAAATACAATTCTACTAAATTATGCATTCATCATTTTATTCATTCATTATGTCATTCATATTGATCACAATTTATAACAATTATTTTCATGTGTAATTGTGTTCAAAGCATTTTTTCCTTATCCTTTCTCCAATAATGAGAACTAAAGTCTCATTCAAATATTCATTTATTCATTATACTATGTCTATGAATTATCATTCATATTTCAAGTAATCCATGAATATTTCATGGATTTCAAATTTGACTAAATTTTCCTTAAATCCTAAAGTCACTCAACTTCAAGAATTTAAATTCATTAATCACATTATCTATATTAACCATTCTAATAGTTTTTCTAATTTAGTATACCATTTCCTATATCATTGGGGTTACTATTCACTTGACCATTTCTCTTCAAAGATTGACTTTTCAATTCATAATAGATTTATTAAGCCTAAGTTCACCAAAATACCACATTTTACATTTTATTTTTATTGGCATTGATTGCCAAATTCAATTCTTAGCCTCCTAGCTTTTATTTCAAATTTTTAGAATTTGAGGTCTAAATTCACTGTTCCATTGGACCTGGCTACAATAAAAATTTGATAAAACTTTCTTCATGAAAGTTGTTCCTTATTGTGTCTTCTTTAATTCCATTTTTGAATCACTCCATTTGGAGTTTTGTAGCTCAAGTTATGGCCTAAATACCATAACTGGTTCATTAACCCTTTCTGGATCCAGAACCAGGCAGATTCTGGAGTCCAATTTATTCTAATTATTTGGGTATGCTACAGTTATTTTTAGAACTAATATCTTTCATATAAGTTGTTACCTTATGTCTTAGGATCACTCAGGTTTAAGAATCATAATTTTTCTAGTTATGTAAAGTGAATTATTGCCAAATAACTGACCTAGACTCATGAACCCCATGCCTTTAGGATTTCAGGTTCAGGTCAATATCTTTGATTCCCATTTTAGGGTACTTGCACTCAAAATTTTAAGAAGGTTCCTCAATCAAAGTTGGAGTGATGAATCTTAGGTTTCCAGAGCAATTTGGCTCATCTCAATTGGATTTTTCTAGAGGGAGATATGATCTAAATACTATTCTGGGGTCAAATGTCTATTTGGTTAAATTTTAGGATTTGGAATGCTAAATTGTCCTAGCAATCTCTTCAAGTTCCATCAGATTCTGGGTTTTGGTCAATACACCAAATTTGTATTTCTAGATCTTATAGAAATTTTAGCTTTAATTTCACTGCATTTGCATTTTTGTAGACCAAGTTATGACATTTTTTTAAAAACTGGTCAGGCTGGTCAATGTCCAGAATTTTCTGGTCAATTTGGTTCTAGCAGTTTTGTTGGACTAAATTGGGTTAACAATTTGATTAGGCTAGGGTCAGAATTGGGCTCTTAGTTCTTCATATGAAATGTTCTCTATGTTTAAGCTTTCCAATGGTTCAAAAATCAGGTCATTCTGACCTTCCTAGAGTGAGTTATGACCATTTGAACATTTACTATTCATATGATTATTTTTCCAGGTCCAGCATATGGTTACCCGGATTCAAGCCAATTTTTGGTCATTTTGTGCTCGGTTTCTAGGCATGGTTTTGCCATAAAAAATGTTGCTTTAAGTCTTAAATTTCATCTCCAATTGACCTCATACCAATTGGAGCTGTCTAGCTCTACTTATGTTCATCTAAACACACTGGACTCACAGGTCTTGAATTCTCTGCATAAGAACAACACTCCCAATTTTCAATTCCACCCAAGTTCCAAACTTTAATTCACATTCATAACACTTCTAATAGTCAATAATCAACCTCAACATCATCAAATTCAAGTCATAACACAAAATTCCCAATTTTAGCAAACCCTAAATCAACTTGCATAAACCTTAAATTCCAAGAGAATTTCTAGCATTAACTTTATTCTTCTAGCTCCAAGCAACCTTCAATCAACCCAAAACTTGATTCACCTCTTTGGGGCTGCCAATCGGATTTTCCTTTCACTTTTCTTCCCACTTTCCTTGGGTTTTATGTCTGGCTATGGAGGTTTATCAAGGCTGCCAACTATTTTTGTGAAGGAAGGTAATGGTTTGGAAGCTTGAAATGGTGTTTTAAAGATAGGAAAATGAAAGAATTTGAGAGGAAAATGGAGAAGAGAGGGCTGGATGGGAGAATGGCTGGAGAAGAAGATGGCCTTTTCATTTTTTTTTTTGACTCATTTATCTCTTTTTTATTTGTTTATTAAATGGTTGTCTCATGGTGATTGGTGGAGAGTTTTTAATGACATCATAATGATGTCATAATTTGAGTTTTATTTCATTTTCTTTTCTTTTCTTTTATACTCATTTTTAATTTAATTTTTAGTAGTTTTTATACTTATTTTATGTCATATAATTTATTTACTCAATTGGACAAGTTGGCCAAAAATCATCTCTGAAGGTGAAATGACCAAAATACCCTTCATTTGGCTTAAGGAGCCAAAACTGTCTGTACCAATATTAAAAATTCTCCTAGCCTTTTCTTGGCATTCTAATGCTACCTAGGGTGTCGTAACTCTTCTCCGGCATCCTAGAAATTATTTCATGAAATTTCCCTGGGGTTTGGGGCTACTAGCTGTAAAGACAGCAACTTCCCGTCAGGTTACTCATCGCTAGGGCACCGACTCATTTAACTTGGTTTTATTTTATTTCTAAAATTTTTTCTTAATTTTTCTTACTATTATTTGGGTTATTTATGACTTCTCACTCTAGTTTACATATAGTTCCAGACATTCTGACTGTCCGAACCGATATTAGTCACCTGAACAGTCAAATGCACGGACTAGCTAAAGTGAGGGTGTTACAATTAACCCCATTCCATTGTGGCATCTCTTCTCTAGAATAATTTCACTCATATAAAAGCAAAAATGTGAAGTGGCTTTTTTCGTCTCAAAAGCAAAGTTCTTCATTTTCATTTGCTTTGAGGCACTTATGCAAATCATACTCTACTTTTGCTTGCTCAACTATGGTGAGAGTTACCATGATAGATTGAATCTTGATTTCCATTTGAATTGCTTCCATGTTACACACCATGGTCAAGGGAAAGTGCTTAAGTTGCTGATAACCTTTGCTCTAAACCATGCAGTGTCTACACCATAGGGAGGAGCAATGAGTCTTATTTGACTGTAAATTAATGCTGGAAAAAAGTCCATGTAGTTTTTTCTCTCGCCCCTTTACTAGTCTAGGTAAACGTGTAATGGCTTCTGACAAAACCACATTCTTAAATTAGTCATCATTGTCCATTAGCTCTACATCATGATAGTGATCCTTGCAAAGTCCTACTGCTTAGTGCAAACACATTGCATGCACTACTGTAATTCGTGGCTAGAATAAAATTTCCCCTCTTTAAAGCATTCTTTTGAAAGGGTAAACCATCCTTCTCCTGGTACTTTTAGTAATGCTTGTGTGTCTTTACATAACTTAACTTTGTAATTAGTAGCAACATAACAAAGGTTCTCTTTCAATGTGCAAATAGTATACAGTAATTCAAAATTGATATTATTTTGTTATATTTATTCTTTAAGAAATCTTGTACAATTTAATGCTCCCATACTAATAACTTCCACACCCACCTTGTTCATTACTTTCACCATGTAAAATTAAAACAATAGATGTGAATTGAAACCTAATATTAGCAACAATTCCTAAAGTTCGTTGAGTTGCATCTAGTGCTAAGGTTGCCTAATTAATAGAACATACAGCTGGAGCATTCATGTCAAAAAGAGCACTGTACATGGCTTCTTTTAGTTGTCATTTTGATGCTTTGGCAGATTTAGTATCATCATAATGGCAAATCAAAAGGACACCATAATGGCTGTGCTAATGGTCTTACTTACATCCTACTATAAATAATAGCAAAAAAATGTTAAAGCCTAGAATACATTAGAGACTCAGTATTACCAAATTCTAAAAATATAGCTAAATGCCTAGATAGAAAAGTATATTTGCTCCAACCAAACTTGCAATAGCCTAAACCACCATTGATGATAACATAACTGGGGACTTGTTTTTGCTCGCCATATATATACATGAATGACAACTCTATTGTGATGTGACTTCTATAGATAGGATAATCGAATCAGACTTTGGTTTTGATGGAGTACTCTTAAGAATCATGATATATCTGAAGAATCCAAAGACGATTATCTAATACGAGTGATCTTTATAACTTATAAATGACACTCAATCTGGCTATATCTTTTGGTCCCAACAATCTCGCTATTTGCATTAATATGTCTATACTAAGGGAGGAAAAGGTGCTGCTGTAGAGGAAACTATAAGAGTAACCATGTCTAAAGGAAGCTTGAGAAATGCTAGAAAGATTAGAAGCTTGATTCCCATATAGAAGATCAGTTTGGTGATGGTAGATTGTTGGCCTACATCTCATTACATCCTAGTTAATGTGGCAGAGCTAATGGGTGCATATTAGAGGGTAAGGAGCTAGAGTTCTATGTGAAGAAGATCCTGAGGAATAAGGCCAAGGGTGCTAGTGTGGCATAAACATTAAGTTTTTCAAGGAGGAAAATGTCTTCATTTCAAGGAGGAAGAAGAGTAGCTATTATAAAGGCCATGTAAGCAGTAAACTCAATATTAACTTGCTTCTTATTCTCATGCTCTTGCTGACTGTGTAAATTTATGTTTAATTGATACGTTTTTTTGAGTTGAGGTGTGACATAGGGAAAAAAAATAGTTTAGGTATTTGTTAAGAAAAAACACAATAGTTCAGGTGTTTATGGATGTATTTGGTGCATTATTTTTCCCATCAAAGTGTTGCACCTCAAATTTTGTGTTCAATAACTTTGACATCTTAAAATATAGCTCTGATACCATTTATTATAATCTGAAATTAAATGCCTTTTCTCCCTTTGATCTTCTTTTTGGATGGCCATTGGTGAGTATTTTCACCGCTTGTAACCCTCCCTTTTCTTTTTTGTTGTTTTTTTTTAAATTTTTTTAATAACTCCCAAATCTGTATCCGTTTGGAATATATTTGGGTATATCTCGTTAGATCTATCATTATTGATAGATTTTGAGTGAATAAATCCTCATATATGTCCTTTTCATAGATCTTGAGTTTTGTGGTGTTTTATCTCCTCTAATAGAGTTATCTTGTTTGTTGTTATTGAGATATTTTGTTTTTTTTTTTTTTTTGGAGATGAGTATTCTACGAGATGTATATCTTTCATTCAATGGTAGATTTAAATTTGGATATTATCTAATGGGGCTCAGGGAAAGACTATGGAGTGGAAGAGTGGAATGCATAGTCCGCCTATTGGCCAATCTACATGCTTTTATCAATACTATTGGATCTTTCAAGTTCTTTATATTATTTTTCGTATGAGTGATTAGTCTTATTTATACAAAAATATAATATTTTGATTTGTACTTATATTTTGTACTATATTTCTAATTAATAAAATATTTTCTCTATTTCTATTTAAAAAAATTGAAGTAGAATCGAAATATTGAAAAATCTAATCAAATCAAAATTGAAATTTCAACTATATTTAGTTTAGTTTTGATTCTTAGAGAAAACTGAAATTAAATTAGACCCACACCCCCAGCTTTCAGAATGAAAATTAATTCCATTCAAAATATTATATTTTTAACATGTTGATATATTTAGATTTGAGGGTTATACTATTTTACTCAAACGCTTTAGCATGTTTAATTGAATTTTAAATTTTAATGCTTTATAAATCACTTAATGATAAATACTAAATAAATTTATCTAAATTTCTTTATAATAATCAAGTTGAATTGCATTAATTTAAGTATTTTAATATTTCATCAAATCAAATTTGAGTTTGAAAATATGATAGTTTTGACTCTTGTTATTTGCAAAAATTTGCAAGTGCATAGATCATATAAGTAGTATAGGAAGACATCATTCACATGAGAATTGTGTTAATTACCAAATTATGGTTGCTATTATCTAGGCCATCAAATAATGACTAAAGCAAATAAAAGAGCAATTAAAAGGTAAAGCAGATGCAAAAAGTACAAATTAGAGCAAATCTAATCTAAACAAAAACTAATTAATTAAAAGATAATTCCAAAGTTGGGATTTCACACTCATATTAATCAAATTTTAATCCAATCTATCTAACAATTGGATATTTATGACTCTGAAGGAGACTAATTCTTAAATCCTTTAGATTCCCTTTCAGGATATTAAAGATGTGTTTTAATTAAACCAATTCATGCTACTTTCGTGGCTTTTGATTTAATTAAAACCCATTAAGTTTTTTTATTAATCTATAAAAACCCTCTCATATCCCTAGTCTATCTCTAGATATAAAGCTAATTCAAATCCTTGGTTTTCTACCATTTATCTTCACCTCTTATTTCATTAATTAATGATTGAAAACAAGTATAAAACCCATATCATTGAATAAAAACCAGACTATGCATTGATTAAATCAGAGTATTATAAATTTATAATACCCAACTCTAAAATCTAAGAAAATTACTCACTAATATTCATATTTACAAAGCAAAACTATGAAACAAAGCAAAGAAAATGTAAAAAAGATGAAGGAATAGAGGAACCCAGGAAGATTTGTAGCCTTGATGGTGAAGAATCTCAACTTGAAGCTTTTGGATGCAAAGAAGATGAAGAAACACCCTGCTGGCATCCTCTCTCCCTCTAAAAAAATCTAATTCTCTCTCTAATTTTATTCCCTCCTTACTACTTGTGGATAAAAATAAAAAGAGAAAAATATATATTGCCAAAAGGTGCTGCCCTAATAGGTTAAAATTGAGATACAAAAAAATTCTAGAGAAGAAATTCACTTGTAGTTTTTGCTGAGCTGGAGTGCCTTTTAATTTACATGACCCTGTGTATATGCATGTTTAAATCCCACAAGCTCGTGTATCTGCTTGGCTTGACTGGGCTTTAGTTGTGGAGTAGACTAAAGGAGAAATGTGAGGATGAAAATTGTAATTACACTATCAGGCCTTACCCCTCTCCTAGACGTAGCATGCCTCCCATAATATGTTTAATGGATGCCGAAATCAAATCCTTAGAACCTAGTGAACACATTACAAGGGATTGGGTACGATTTAAAATCACTTTAATTTAAAACATAGCAGAGTAAGAAACATTTTACTTCAGAACTTTAGATTACAAAAAGATTATCAAAACAACTGTAAATCAGAAATTCATTGTTACTTATTTTAATCTATTTTCAAAGTACTTTGCAATTATATATATATTTTTTTAAATTAGATGCAGTACACCTTCTTAAGAAAATGATATAGCTCCCAAATATAAGTTTTCCTATAGAAAAGCTTTAAATTAGATAATTTAGAATTTTAAAACTGTTGTATTTCGGCTAAAACAGTTCAAATAATACTTAAATTAACACCTGTTAAAACCTGTGGCAGTCTATAACTCAACAGTCCCATGGGTATCAGAATTGCATATTAATTTTCCTTAATCAATTAACTAATAAATCATTTCATAAAATTTATATTTATATACAGACAATAAAACTTTATCTTGTTCTGCTTAGATATTAAAAGAAAATATCCTGTTGCAAATGGATAACATCATATACACACAAAATCAAGGAACCAAGTCACCTACGTCAAGTTGGCTCTTAATCTTAGTGACAACAGGTACTGCTCCTACTCGCCTGTAATCTTTCCTTTCCTTTATCTGCATTAATTAGGAAAATAACTAACGCTGAGCACAGATATATGCATTGGAGCACAACAAATATTAAACCATAAACAATTAAATCATCAAATAATAAGTCATGAAAACAATATTCAAAATAAGTCATGGAAATGGATATTCAAATATACTTACAAGGTGAATATAAAAGTATGGGTCACATATAGAAAACAGTTTCTCATATATCATTTACTCATATGGTATCATCTTTAAAACACATTTGCACATTTCAAATTTCATTCTTAATCTCACCAGCCTAATACAAGATTAATCTGCAAGGGCCATCTTCAAATCTCATCTCAGTTCTTACCTGAGGGAGGCCATATCATATCACTGTACACATGCCATCCATAACACCATATATATAAATGATCTGCAAGGGCCATCTTCAAATCTCATCTCACCTATTACATGAGGGAGACCATATCATATCAATGTGCACATACCATGGTATCCAGATCACATCAATCCAAACACCAGTATGTCACCTCAACAAATGAGAGATGAGTAATAACCATGTCAAGCATTAACTGTAAGATATGAAAACAATATCATAAATTCATTTCCTTTTGTATGAGTACAAAATCTCATTATAGATCTATTTACTGCAAATCTCCGCAACATATACTCTTCACACAAAACACAATATAAATCATAATTTCAATTACAACTCATCATAGCAAAAATGAAATTCAATCAATTGTTGTGGTAATATCATATTTTGGAGAACATAAAACATATATCAATAAAGTCATTTTATCAACATAAATATATAGAAACATTTAATAGTTTAATACTAGTTGTGCACTAACCTGTTTATCTCTAATTTAGGTGGATTTGGTTCCTAAGTCAACACTTCCACCTTGCTCCTTTGGAACTGCTGTCATATAGAAAAATTTAGACAGTTCAGAATAAATTTCTTGATTATTCCTAATAAGAACACCCGCCGAGTTAATTTTGCTGTTTACTTAAGAATTTTCCTACCCGATAAACCATAGTAATTTTCTTTAACCAATTGGTCATACCTCCCACATTATATCAAGTTCATTTAGGTATTTTATCAAACAATCAGTGTGCAAGATTTACATGCCAAAAAGAACTAGCTTCCTTTGTTTTTCGGACCCCCAGAAAATAACTTGGTATTCTCTGTCAAAAGCACTTTAATCCTGTAATTCTCAATCAACCAACCAACATCCACACAATTCCAAATAAATTAATCAAAGTGGCTGCCAAATATGGCAATTTCACCATGTTTCAACAACTTCCTACATATTTTACATTATGGAAAATTTGATTCAACACCAAATAAATTAATCTAGAATTCATGTCTAGGTTGCTTAATTAGTTAAATTAACTAGTTAATTGGACCAAAAATAAAATTTTCCCAATTTCTCTAATGTTGGCCGAACCATATCACAAGGAACCCTAGGTAGATTTTGTTGATTCATGCAAAATTCTTATTGGTTTTGTGTTTAGAATGTTAAAATCATGCTAAAAATCAAATTAAACCTAATTAAATCAAGTTACTTTCATGAGTTCCCAAATTTTCATCAACTTCCATCATCCAACCTGTAACACCCTCACTTTAGCTAGTTCATACATTTGACTGTTCCGATGACCAATGTCTGTCCGGACAGCTAGAATGACTGAAACTATATGTAGACTAGAGTGAGGAGTCATAAATAACTCAAATATTAATAAGAAAAATTTAGGAAAAATTTTAGAAATAAAATACAACCAAGTTAAGTGAGCCGGTGCCCTAGCGATGGTTAACTCAGTGGGAAGTTGCGGTCCTCGTAGCAAGGAGCCCTAAACCCAGGAGAAAATTCATAAAATAATTTTTGGGACTCCAGAGAAGAGTCATTGAGGTTTTGATGGCATTAGAATGCCAAGAAAATGCTTAGAAAAATTTTTAGATCGGTACAGACAATTTTAGTCTGTTAAGCAAAACGAAGGGCATTTTGGTCATTTCGCCTTCAGAGACAATTTTTGACCAACTTGTCTATTTAAGTAAATAAATTATATGACATAAAATATGAATAAATATTGCTAAAAATTTAATTAAAAATGAGTAGAAATGAAAGAAAAGAAAAATAAAAGAAAAGCTTAATAATTACATCATGCTTGAGTAAGCATGATGCAATTAAAAGCCCTCCACCAATCACCATTAGACAACTACTTAATAAAATAATAAAAAGGAGATAAATGAGACAAAAATTGATAAACAAATCTACATCTTCTCACCATGGGCAGTCGAACCAAAGAGAAAAGAGAGAGAGAGAAGAAAGAAACCACCATTGAAGCTCTTATCAAAGCTTCAATTTCTACCTTCAATCACCATAAAACCCTATCTAGTCTTCACAAAAATTTATCCTTGCAACTAGAAAAATCTTGGGGCAGCCATTAGAAGGAGAAAATTAGAAGATTTACAAGCTCAAGTAGGAGTTCTAAAGAGGTTAGTGCTACCTTCTTTCCTTTCTCTTCTTTAAACTTGAACTTGAGTAGGAAAATGGAAAGAAATTCAAGAGAAATTGAGAAATTATTCATGTTTAATTCAAGAGAAATTTTGGCCAGCTTATGAGTTAAGGAAGTTGATGAATTTGAATGAAATAAATTGTGATTATTGGAGTTGTTTAGTTTGTATATATGGTTAGAATGTTAGTTTTGCATGGTTGTATGAAATGGACATTTGAGAATTAGGGTTTGAGGCATGAAGTTAGGGTTTGTTTATGCGTTGTGGAATTGGAGTCCTAATGGTCAATTAGTGACCATTTTGCTGTGTTTGATGAGGAATTGAAGTGAATTATGGCTTTAGATTTGAGGTTGGTTATGCTGCCTCATAGGACCTGCAGGGCTAGATATGAGTCCAGTAAGTTTGGGCAGCTGTAACTTGAGTTGTGTAGGTTCAATTGGTGCAAGACTAATTGAACATGAAACTAGACACATAATGGCACAACTTTGATGAAGAAACCTTGCCCAGAAAACAAACTTAGGATGACCTAAAAATTGGCCAAAGTCGGGTAACTAATTCTGGACCTGGTAAAAGTGACCAAATGAACAATTCATTTGGCCATAACTCAGAGTAGGAATATCCAATTGACCTGAATTTAATATCAATAGAAAGCTTAGACAATTTAGAACAACTTTCATGAAGAATAGAACTCCAAATTTTGACCACAACTTAATGGAATTGTCCACCAAAGTCAAGACATCAAATCTGGTAGAATCAAATTTGCCCAAAAAATCTGGGTAAAGACCAATCCGGCCAGTTATGGTAAATTGACTATAACTTGAGCTACAAAACTCCAAATGGAGTGATTCAAAAATGAAATTAAAGAAGACACATAAAGGAACAACTTTGATGAAGAGAATTTTATCAAATTTCTACTGTAACAATGACCAATGGAACAGTAAACTTAAGGTATAAAATCTAAAAATTTTGAATAACATAAAATAAGCTTTGAAATGGTATTGGAAATCAATGCCAACAAAAATAAAATACAAAATGTGATATTTTGGTGAACTTAGGTTCAACAAATCTATTATGTATTAAAAAGTCAACTTTTGTGTAGGAATAGTTAAGTGAATAGTAACCTCAATGAAATGAATGCAAAGGACCAAAACTTAAATTGCTAATGATAGCTCACTTAAATGATATAAGGTTTGTTTAAATCATGTGATTAGTTTGATGAGATTTGTAGGTGTAACACCCCTATGTTCGGTAGTGTGTTTTACTGTTCCGGTGACAGTGTCTGTCCGGATAGCTAGAATGCCTAGAACTACATTTAAAAGTTAGTGAGGAGACATAAAATAATGAAATACAAGAAAAGAAAATACAAGAAAAACAAAGGAAAAACAATTGCAATAAAATGTAACCAAGTTAAACGAGCCGAGAACCATAGCGATGGGTGACCGCACCGGGAAGTTGCGGCATGGACCGTTGACTAGTCCTCGACCGCGGGGAACCCTGGAAAATATTTTTTAAGAGCTAATTAAAGACTTATTGAAGTATAAATATCATTAGAAATATCAAAGAAAAATTAATTAATTAGTACAAAGAAAAACAAGAAATCGAGAAAACGACAAAACTCGGTGTTATCGAAAAATCGGGAATGCAACACGTACATGGGTATTGTGGTCATTTGACACTCTGAGTTATCTTTTGACCTAAAGTTCCATTAAAAATAAATGATATTACACTTGGAAAATGTCATGAAAAATTAAAATAGTGGTACATAATCTAAATAGCAAAAGATAGGAGGAAAATGTGAAAAATTGGAAAGTTTAACATTAAAATATACTTTTAATTCAATTAGTGCTCCACTAATACCACTAAAGTGGACCATTAAGCATCGTTGTGGCATAATACGCCTTCATCTTCCTCACTTTGCAAAACCAGCCGACACCTTAGTGAAAGAAACCTCCATGGTCAAATTACATGCAAGCTCCATGCTTCCATCTTCAAGCCATGATCCTTGCATTTTCCTTCACTAAACTTTGCCTACACATCTTGGGAAACATATAGGCAGCAAGAAAGTTAAGTTTTGGTGAGGTTTTGAAGAATTTCAAAAGTGGTAAGTATGTATTTTTTATTCTTGTTTCATTAAACTTTGAATGGATGTTGTGGGTAGTTGATTTGTGAAAGAATTTTTGAAGTTTGATGAATTAGTGGAAATGTACATTTTGGCAACCATGGAACTTCACTATGAACAGTTTATTCTTGCATGTAAATAGTGGTTTGAATGATGATTTAAATGTTTGGTTGTATTATAGTTGAATTCTATGAGTAAGGTTTGATTTGTAAGCTTGAAAATTGCAAATGGAAATTGATGGGTATGTGTAAACTTGTGGCAGCCTCATGAAGAAGATTGAAGTGTTTGAGTTCATGAAATATTGTTGAATTATGTTGTCATTGATGGAAATGAGGTATGTTCATGTGGTTGAATTGTTGTAAATGGGACTTTAATTGTTGTAAATGGGACTTTGGAAAATTCTGTATTATAGTGTGTATGTTGAGTGTGGTTACAAGCTGCCAAAATGACAAAAAATGTGAAGTAAAATGTGTTAATGGTATGGTACAAACCAGAATTGGCATGAAGGAAGTAACTTGGTAAGTGTTGAATGTGTCCTTTGGTATGTGATGAAGAGTGTGTAGCAGAGCAGTGTGTGTTTTAACTTAGAACCTTAAGTGTGTGACTCCAATTGGTATGAGACTAATTGGAGGTGAAACTAGGCACAAAATGTGCCAACTTTCATGAAGGAAGCTTACCAAAATTCTGCCTAGAAGGTGACTTGAAAAATGACCAAATTCGGATTAGTGCTTTGAAAGCCTGAAAATTGACCATTTGGGTAGTAGTTAGTGTTTTGGCCATAACTCACGCAAAACAGGTCCAATTGACCTGAAATTTTTACCATGAATAGTTGAGACATATATCTACAATTCTTATGAAGACCCCAAAGCCTAGAAATGGCCAGAACCAAGCCAAATATCTTGCACAAGTTCAGGTCAAAAAACTGGCCGAACCAAAAGTGACCTAAAAATGACCTAAAGTTACCTTTTTGGTGCATTCTATCCAGCATTGGTAAATTGACAATAACTTGGTCTACACAACTCAGAATGACCTGAAATTTTTCCCCGCATGCAATAAGACATAGACCTACAAGTTTGTAGTTTGGACCAAAACCCGAAAACTGAGGGAACTAGGTCATCCGGCTAGGTCAAATTGCAATAAAATGCAATATACATGAAAATGAATTTGGTAACATATACTAACACTAAAGACTATTAAATGTGATATATTGATAACATTAAACCTAATTCACCTAGAGTGCATCGAGGGTCAGCATTTTAGGTTGACTAAGGAAAATAATAGAATTTAATAAATTAATTATTAAGCCTTATTGTTAGAGATAGTTTAAATGAGTACTGAAATACTTCAAATTATGTGTTTCAGTTAGCAAAAACTCAGAGAAGGGGAAGGAAACACTGAGTCAGGGCCAAGAGGCTACACTTCAGAGGTTTGACCACAACAGTTACTTCTTTTGAATTTTCAATTGAAATGAATTGTGACAAATTGTCTATTATTGTTTAAATTGTGAAAAATTGTCTTAATGGTATTTGATGGATACTTATTGCTTGAAAAACATTGTAAATGGTTTGAAACCATAGCTATCATGTATATTGATTGAATTCCTCGCTAGCTTGTCTAGTGGGATGAATTGACTTTGAATTCCCTCTCTGGCTGAAGTGTTAATGTGTGTGCCTGTTGAGGACGAATAGAATGAGTACTCATATTATTGCTAGCTAGCTATGTTATTCCTCATTAGCCATCGGTTCTTGAGATGAATTGGACTTTGGAACATGATTAAGCTGTGTGTATAGATTTATTGATATTTATTGTGATATTATGAAATGGAGTTTAAATTCTTATTGACATTCACTGTCTTTTGAATTTAACTATGGTTTTAAGTATCCACTATTTATGTGACTTATGATTTATGATTTAAAGTTGCATTTTGTTAATGTTGTGCACCACTGAGACATTGGCTCAGTGATAGGTTTTCATTGCTGTCGCAGGTAGACAGACTGACAGGGTAGCAGACTAGGCTGCTAGTGCTACATTGAGAGTTCATCGGGTATATTGAGTATACCATATTTTGCATTTTGTATTGTAATGTATGTTCACTGTATATATATATTGTTCTTGGTTTTGAGCATTTGTAAATTAAAATTGTGTATTAAAGTTGTAAAATAATTTGTAAATTATTTTGACTTGTAAATATTGTGATATATTTCTTTTATCTCAGCTTTTGAAAACACTGGAAAATTATTGTGGATTTGAGTTGACAAATGTTGAGAAACTTATTATGTTGATTGGATATTGGAGTTTGGGGATTGAACAAAATATTGGAAGTGCTTTTTACAGGTTTTTGAAGAACTGTTTATTCAAAATACAGATGGCACTCTGCCAAAATTTTTGCAGAAATTGTTAATATTTCAAATGGGTTATTTGGTTTCACTTCAGTTAAAAAAAAATTTTTAACACCTGTAAATAGTGCTCACCACTGTAAAAAGAAGTAAGAAAATGTTTAAAATCCCTTGTAGTATATTTAATGGGTTATCAGTAGACGAAGTTGATAATTCATTAGGTATATTACGGGATCATGTTATGCCTTACAAAGGGGTAGGGTGTGACAGTAGGCTCATCACAAATAGAACTTAGGAGAAATAGTTGATATAATTTGAAATATGAATTTTAAATTACTATAAATGAGATATTAAAGGTATAAATGATGTGTAAATAATATTTGGGGACTTTCCCTTTTTATTGAATAAAAATGAAAATTTGCTTGAATCTAGGTACATGTGAATTGGTGTGATAGATTAAAGATGAAATTGTAAATGAACTATACAAATAAAATTTATGAACATATGCATTAGATAAAAATGAATTTGGACATTGTATTCCCACTATAAAATAAAATAAAACTTATTGACACTTAATGGTACATGAGTGAAATTAAGAGTAATCATAAATACTTAGTAAGCAAAAACATTTCTTGAATTTCAAATGATAAATTATATAAATAGCGTAATGAATAAATGAACCATATTAATGTATGAATGAGACATGAGTTCTCATTATTGTTGAAGGAAAAAATATTTTGAGTACAATGGTACATGAGGACCATTGTTTTGAATTGTGATCATTATGGACAACATAATGAATATATAAATTACGATGAATGCATAAATTATGTAAATATTAGACTTAGAGATTTATGTTTCTATTATGAAAAAGATTAAAATGCTAGAAATTATAATTAGAACCTATAATGAAATAATGAAACTTATGAACATTTAATGGTACTATGTGCCCATGTATTGGCTAGACACGTGTGTCAGATTGGATAGATTGGCATGCCAATAGGGTATTGTTTTAGCAGTACTGCGTAAGGCTTTATGCCTGTAGTCATGGCTTTATGCCCGCACTCATGGCTTTTATGCCTGATTATGTATTATCATGGCTTTTTAGCCATACTGACTGCATACGTGGTTGACGTTTCGCGTCCCTGAAGGAGCGAAAGCATGAAAAACACAAGTTTATATCATTGAATTCAAAAATTTTCACTTAGGGTCACATGTATCATGCAAGATTTATTTTTATCTATTTGATTTCAATGATAAACAACATATTAAAACTCTTTTAATATGTTTTTGGATCTGTATTTGCTATTTAAGATTTTAGAATTAATCAGATTAATTTTAGAACCCTAGATTAGATCAAGAACAAGTGCACTAACCTGTTTGATGCACTGCAGTGTGTTTGGCACCTTTGGGATGCGCCTAGGACACCAGATGTTGTCCCTCTAGCTTGTCCACACCAAGATCACCAATGGCAGCCACTTGAACAGCTTCTAAAGCTTTTCCAATCAGTTAGAAAATCAGGTTTTTCCTTTTGAGAAATTACAGATGTAAACAGAACACCAAAAATGATTTCTAGTATTTTTAATTCAAGAGATTGTTGGAAAATCTCTTTGAATTGATGAGAGATGAAGAAAATGAAAGGGAGAGGTGTTTTGGGGCAGCACCAATGAAACAAATAGTAGCTAGGTATTTTTCTTTTCATCCTTTCCCTTATATAGCTAGGTTACCACTTAAAACCCTTGCCACATGTCACCTTCTGATTGGCTCTATGTTTAATTAACCCAATCACATTGTGCCAAGTGTTAAACCTATATTTAATCTTGACTTTAATCATCTTACATGATTAAAAGACATATGACAAGCTTATGTGTAGTGTCATGTGTCACCATCTCATGGTGCCACATGTCACCCTGTGAAATGGCCAAAATGCCCCTGTGTTTTAATTTTGAGTTCTCAACCCAAAATAATTATTTCTCTTCTTCTAATCAATTTATATCAAATATAAATTAATCAATTAATCTCTATTAATTAATTTCTCATTAATTAAATTCATATTTAAACACTTTAAATAGAAATTTAACTTATACTATACATCTAATAACTTAGATTTGGTTTCAAGTCATGCTAGGGACTTTGCAATCCAATTGCAAACCAAACCTATTTAATTAATCAATGAAACTCTTTAATTAATTAATTAATTAAATCATATTTAATTTAGTGATTACTTGTGTATATGTGTGACTTACTATGCTTATCACTAATTGGTAATGAGACATGATATCAACTCTTAATATCATCAGAACTCCTTCTTACCATAAAAGATTTCTCTAAATCATTTTATGCACCTCATAGACCATGGTTAACACCTAGCATAGCATGCCATGGCTACCCAATTAGTAATAAGGTTTACCTTAAATGAACCTATAATCATATGTTACCATGCACTAGAATCTCTCTGTTACAAAATCCCAATCCAATCTTGATTAAAAAGATTTTCTCATCAGAAACTCTTTTCTGATTAAATCTATCTGTCATGGCCAGGAACTTGAAACATTAAGAATAATTAAATGAACATATGATTTTATCCCTATTTACTTAGAGGAACAGATTCCATCTTGATCAACACCTACCTCCATATATAACTAGTAGGAGCCAACACATGCCCATATACCTATACACAGTACAAGTATAAAAGTGGTATCAAACTCAAACCACCTATATACAAGATAACTGTGCTATCTCAGGTCTCAAGATTATATGCACTGATATGATTTATGATAATGCATTGACAAGAGTAAACTCCATGTGCTTATCATAAATATCACTAGTTCAGCCTACTTATCATGTATAAGTACCTATCATATTTGTTATATGGCATGAGACTCACCATTCCATCTTATTTACATCTCATATAAATAACTTGGGAACAAACATGATTACAATCTTTCTAGATAAGTCATATCCTTATTGTGAAGTATCCTCGATTGTGAACCTATTTATGATACTTTATGCTAGAAATACTGTCACTCATATTCTTAACAACTTAAGAATAATATTTCTAACAAAATATCAGTAGACCTTTTCTATTACACATAAATATATTATGTAAACGGAAAAGTGAAAATGCCTTTTATTAATAAAATATATACAAGATACATACTAAATGATATACTCTAGGGCATACTACTAACAATCTCCCACTAGCACTAGAGTCATTCATTACAATACCTTAGACCCGTCTTCTCAAGATGTCTGTCTAACTGAGCTTGTGATAAAGGCTTAGTGAATGGATCAGCTGGATTTTTAGCTGATACTATTTTTCTGCATGGCTACATCACCTTGCCCAACTATTTCTCTGATAATATGGTAGTGCCTTTCTATGTGTTTGGATTTTTGGTGAGACCGGGGTTCCTTATATCCAAACAGCTTCTTTTACAGCATCTGATGCAGTAATATACTCAGCCTCTGTAGTGGAATCTGCAGTCGTACTCTGTTTGGAACTCTTCCAACTAACTGCATTCCTTTATAAAAGAACACAAAACTAGAGATAGACTTTATATCATCGATATCTGATTTGAAATCAGAATTAGTATAACCGTCCAATTGCAAGTCTCCACCTCCATATATCAAGAATAAATCCTTAGTTCTTCTCAAGTACTTAAGGATATTCTTGACAGCTATCCAGTGTTCCAAACCTGGATTGGATTGATACCTGCTAGTCAAACTAATAGCATATGCAATATCCGGCCTAGTACACAATATTGCATACATCAAACTTCCAATAGTCGAAGCTTATGGAATCCTGGCCATTTTATCTCTTTCTTCAAGTGTCTTTGGAGACATCTCTTTAGAAAGGTGGATACCATGTGTCACTGGTAACATTCCTCTCTTAGAATCAAGCATGTTAAACCTCTTTAACACCTTTTCCAAGTATAGACTTTGGGATAAACCAATTATTCTGTTTGCTCTATCTCTATAAATGGGAATCCTAAGAATATAGGTTGCCTCTCTTAAGTCTTTCATAGAGAATGTATTTGACAACCATACCTTTACAGTTGTCAACATAGCTGTGTCATTACCCATCAACAGTATGTCATCCACATATAAGACAAGGAAAGTGATAGCATTGTCACTAACCTTCTTATATACACATGGCTCATCCTCATTTTTGATAAAACCAAATGACTTAATAGCTTCATCAAAACGGATGTTCCAATTCCTCGAAGCTTGTTTCAACCCATAAATGGATTGCTTTTGTAATGGCCCGGCCCACTAGTGATATTGTCCGCTCTGGGCCGAAGCCCTCACGGTTTTAAAACGCGTCACTATGGGTTACGAACCACTAACTTATAAACCCAGCATCTCTCCCGTGTTTTGTCAATGTGGGATTTGCCTAGGGTGTTACAATCCACCCCCCTTATGGGACTCAGCGTCCTCGCTGAGGTTTGCCCCACCATCGTTCAAGGTTGCACGCGGAGTCGCTCTGATACCATAAATGTAATGGCCTGGCCCACTAGTGATATTGTCCGCTCTGGGCCGAAGCCCTCACGGTTTTAAAACGCGTCAATAGGGGTTAGGAACCTCCATCTTATGAACCCAGCATCTCTCCCGTGTTTTGTCGATGTGGGATTTGCCTAGGGTGTTACAATCCACCCCCTTATGGGACTCAGCGTCCTCGCTGAGGTTTGCCCCACCATCGTTCAAGGTTGCACGCGGAGAGGCTCTGATACCACAAATGTAATGGCCCGGCCCACTAGTGATATTGTCCGCTCTGGGCCGAAGCCCTCACGGTTTTAAAACGCGTCACTATGGGTTACGAACCACTAACTTATAAACCCAGCATCTCTCCCGTGTTTTGTTGATGTGGGATTTGCCTAGGGTGTTACAGCTTTAGCTTGCATACCTTGGAACCATCTTGGGATTCAAAACCCCTAGGTTGTTCCATGAAAATGTTTTCTTCAATGTATCCATTGAGAAAAGCTGTTTTGACATCCATCTGCCAAATCTCATAATTATAGTATGCAGCTATTGCTAATAGAATCCTAATTGATTTAAGCATGGCAACAGGTGAGAAAGTCTCCTCATAGTCGATTCCTTACCTTTAGCGAAACCCTTTCGCTACTAGCCTTGCCTTATAGGTCTCTACCTTTCCATCAGAACCAATTTTCTTCTTGAAAATCCATTTGTTCCCTATAGGTACAATACCTTCAGGTGGGTCAACAAGATCCCAAACTTGATTCTTATACATGGAATCAATCTGGGATTTCATAGCATCAATCCATTTTGAAGAGTCTATATCTGATATAGCTTCTTCACAGGTAAGTAGATCATCTCCATGATCTACTTCTTCATGAGTAGACAACTCTTGTTCTTCTTCATGAAGGAAACCATATCTCACCGGTGGGTGAGATACCCTGGTTGTTCTATGAGGAATAGCTGTAGATGTTTCATCAATGGGTGTAGGTTGACTAGATGGATCTATATCCATCTGATCTGTTGGTTGGTCAGAATTCTCCAATTCTAACTTTATTTTCCTTCCTTTGCCTCATTCTTGAACAAACTGTTGTTCAAGAAATGTGGCATCTCTACTTATCACAACCTTCTGTGATGTAGGCAAATAAAAATAGTATCCAAAACTATCTTTTGGATATCCAACAAATCGACCCTTTTCTGATCTGGTTTCCAATTTATCAGTGTTCAGCTTTTTGATATAAGCTGGACAATCCCAAATCTTAACATGCTTAAGACTTGGTTTTCTTCCATGCCATATCTCATAAGGTGTGGAAGAAACTGATTTTGATGGAATCTTATTCAGAATATACAAAGCTGATTCTAATGCAAATCCCTAAAAAGATATTGGCATATCAGTATAGCTCATCATACTACGTACCATATCCAATAGGGTACGATTTCTCCTTTCAGATACACCATTCAGCTGTGGTGTTCCTGGAGGAGTCAGCTGGGAAACAATGCCGTGCTCTCTCAAGTATTCATCAAATTCAGTTCTCAAATATTCACCTCCACGATCTGATCGAAGAGCTTTAATACTCTTTCCCGTTTGATTTTCTACTTCAGATTTAAATTCTTTAAACTTTTCAAAGGATTCATGTTTGTATTTCATCAAATAGAAATACCCAAACCTTGATTTATCATCAGTAAAGGTAATAAAGTAATGAAAACCGCCTCTAGCCATTTCCTTAAATGGACCACATACATCACTATGTATTAGCTCCAAAATATTTTCAGCCCTTAGCCCTTGTCTAACAAAGGGTGATCTAGCCATTTTGCCCTGAAGGCAAGATTCACAAGTTGGAGTAGGCTCAGAGCCCAATGAGGAAAGAATCTCCATTTTCTCGAGTTTTGCAATCCTATCTTCTGCAACATGATATAACCTTAAGTGCCAAATAAATTTTGAACTTGAGTTGATTTTCACCATGGCATTGCATTCATTTAGATCACTTGTCATTATTATCCAAATAATAAAGACCATCATTCATATAACCCGAATCAATATATTTATTTTCAAAATAAATATTATAAACATCATCTGTGAACTGAAATTCATAACCATTTCTAGTCAAACTAAATATAGAAATGATGTTCTTAAAAGCATCAGGTACATATAAAATATTATCCAAACACAAAACATGTCCAAACATGTAAAAAGATTTAAATCCTATGGTTAAAGCTTCAACAGTTGAGCCATTGCCAATCCGGACTCTAACATCTTGAGAATGCAAGCTGCTACTATTTGATAGTTCCTGCATATCATAAGAAATGTGAGAATTGGCACCAGTATCTAAAACCCAAGCTGTAGATGAACTATGAGTATCATCAGAATCTAAATAACAAGATATGGACATACCTTCCGAAGGTCTATCCTTCTTGTCCTTCAGAGAAGCAAGATACTCTGGGCAGTTCCTTTTCCAGTGCCCATCCTTCTGGCAGTGGAAGCACTTTCCTTTGCCTCCATGTAACACCCTCACTGTAGCAATTACGTACATTCTACTATTCCGATGACCGGTGCCGGTCTGGACAGCTAGAATGTCTGGAAAAATAATTAGACTAGAGTGAGGAGTCATAAAAAACTCAAATATTAATAAGAAAAATTTAGGAAAAATTTTAGAAATAAAATACAACCAAGTTAAATGAGTCGGTGCCCTAGCGATGGGTAACCCAGTGGGAAGTTGCGGTTCTCGCAACTAGGAGCCCTAGACCTGGGGGAAAATTCATAAAATAATTTTTGGGACTCCAGAGAAGGGTCATTGAGGTTCCTATGGCATTAGAATGCCAAGAAAATACTTAAAAATTTTTTTCAATCGGTACAGACAATTTTAGTCTGTTAAGCCAAACGGAGGGCATTTTGGTCATTTCGTCTTCAGAGATGATTTTTAACCGACTTGTCCAGTTAAGTAAATAATTATTATGATCTAAAATATGAATAAATATTGCTAAAAATTGAATTGAAAATAAGTAGAAAAGAAAAGGAAAGAAAAATGAAAGAAATTAGGAATTATGACATCATATGATGTCATCAAACACTCTCCACCCAATCACTATTTGACAAGCAAATTAAAAGGGATTAAAATGACATAAAAATGAGATAAAAATGAAACAATTCTAGCAGCCCCTTCTTCCTATTCCCACACCAAAGAGAAAAAAGAGAGGAAGACCACCATTAAAGCTCCAAATGAGCTTGATTCCCTAGCCAACTACACCATAAAACCTCACCCTCTCTTCACAAAAAATTTCCCTTACCACTGGAGCTAGACTTGGGCAGCCATTAGAAAAGGAGAAAGTGAAGGAAAGTGAAGGGTAAAAATTCATCCAAGAGGTTAGTGCTAATTTTCTTACTTCCATTCTTTTCTAAGCATGAATTTAAGTTGAGTTAAGTTGAAAATTTGATGAAAAATGAATTAAAGATGCATGAACTTGCCCCATGAAATTTTGGCAGCCTTAGGGTACCTAGGGTTTCAACAATTTGATTGCATAATAGTTATGTATGGCTGCCATTGAACATGATTTTGGTGTTTGAATTCATGGATTGTATGTATATAGAGAATTGAAATTGTTGGAGTTAGGGTTTGGGCACCAAAATTTGGATTTTGTTTAAGTATTGGTGAAAAGAGGTTGTAATAATCAATTAGTGACCATTTGGTCATGTTTGAGTAGGAGATTGAGTGAATGGTGCTAAGAGAATTGAGGTTATGTATGCTGTCCAGTGTGTACTGCAGGACTAAGCATGAGTCCAGCAGGTTTGGGCAGCAATAACTTGAATTGTAGAGGTTCAATTGGTGCAAGGTCAATTGGACATAAAACTAGACACATAATGGCACAACTTTGGTGAAGAAACCATGCCCAAAAAACCAAACCAAGTTGACCAAAAGTTTGCCCTAATCCGGGTGACCTGCAGTCTGCCTGGGCAAAATGACCAAATGAACAGTGTTTAGTCATTTGGCCATAACTCAGTATAGAAAGGTCCAATTGACCTGAAATTTTACCACCAATAAGCTGAGATATAGACCAACAACTTTCATGAAAAACACAAATCCAAATTCTGACCATAACCTAGTTAAATTGCCAACCAAACTTAGGTCACCAAATCTGGCAGAACCAAATTGCCCAGAAAATCTGGGTACAAGTCACTCCGGCCAGTTATGGTAAAATGACCATAACTTGAGCTACAAAACTCCAAATTGACTGATTTAAAAAAAGAAATTCAACTAGACAAAATAAGGAACAACTTTCATGTTGATCATTTTTCCAAATTCCCACTGCAAAAATGACCAATGGAACAGTAAATGCAAAGCATGAAAATTGAAAATTCTGCCCAATTAACATTAAGCTTGGAAATGGTATTGGCAATCAATACCAACAAATTTTGAATGCAAAATGTGGTATCTTGGAGAACTTAGGTTCAATAAATTTATTATGTATTAAAAACTTAACAATTTGAGTAAATAGTAATGTAAATAGCAATACAAAGACACAAAATATAATAACTAAATTGGTAGAGGAAATTAAGGCATGAAATTTGGAATCCACGAAACATTCATGGATTACTTGGAATAGGAATAGTAATTCACCTAAATGGCTTAATGAACATTTAAGTTATGTGAGTATATAGTTAAGATTTATTTCCATTACTAGTAGGTCTAATAAAACATAAGTAATACCACTTGAATATGAAATGACATTAACCTAGATGGATTGTTGAGTATAAATGGGATGAGATTTACATTAGGATTTATGTTTCCATTACAAATAAGATAATAACACCTTGTATGAGTTATGAATTCATATAAATATTGTAATGAATAAATGAATCACATGAAAATATGAATGGAACATTTGTTTTCTTTATAAGAGAAAGGAAAAATATTTTGAGTACAATGGTATATGAACACCATTGTTGTGAATTGTGATCAATATGAATGATGTTAGGAATGTATGAATATTATGATGAATTTATAAATTATGAAATTTATCATGAAATAATAAAGTCATAAAACACAATATATTAATATTTAATGATATTATGTGCCCTTGTATTGCCTAGACATGTGTGTCAGATTGGATAGTTTGGCATGCCAATAGGGTATTGTTTTAGCAGTACTGCGAAAGGCTTTATGCCTGTATTCATGGCTTTGTGCCCGTATTCATGGGTTTATGCCCGCATTCATGGCTTTATGCCAACATTCATGGCTTTTATGCTCGATTATGTGTTATCATGGCTTTTTAGCCATACTGACTGCATACGTGGTTGATGTTCCGCGTCTCATGGTATGACGGCCCGAGGCATCGCGGTGTCGGTGCAACGACGTTATCGATTTAGTCAACCTGTCATAGGTTACTTGGGCAGTGAAATTTATTGAGATAAGTTAAGAATATTAGCAATTAAAAATATTAAAAATTAAATAAAATAAATGAGTAAGATGACCTAAAATAAATTAGGATAGTTATTTATTAGAAAGAATCAAAATGAACTGGACAGATATTAAAATTTAATTATTATGAGATAATCTGAGACAACCTAGCAAGTATAGAGAAAATGCTATAAGATTAGCAAAGAAAATTATAATATAAATAAATATTGCAAATGTGACTTACATAATAATATAAACATAAATTTATTATTTTTAGATCATTTTTCTATGTACATTATTACTGTACATTGGTGAAATAAACACTTCCAAAGAAGACTAAATTAGGATAAAATATATTAAATTTTAGAACCGCATGTGAAGTATAAATAAATCTTAATTATTTAAATTATATTTTATTTCTATATTTATTTGTATATTATTTCCTTGTTATATTATTATACCACTAAGCAGCAATGCTTAGGGCGATGGAATTGTTTCATCACACAGGTACTGAAGTTAAAGCCCACCGAATACTAAACAGAGATTTTGGAGTTCTGATCTGCAGAGCGTTCAAGGTTGTCACCTCCTCAGCAATGCATGTAGATAGGGCTCACATTAAGCATATCATGTATTTTGTGTATGTTATTTATTTCTTATATTGCAATGTAAATTAGCAAATTGTAATTAATTTGTATATCATGTAAATTAAGGATTTATTTAATTATTGCAAATGATGTAAATTAATGCAAATTTGAGAATTTTGCTATAAGAATGGAGCATAAATGAATTTGTACAAATGAGTATAGATTTGAATTACATAATGATTTTTCAAATGATGATATGAGTATGGATGAGATTATACATAGAAAATATTGGTGAATTTTCAAACAGATGAATAGTAAAACACGTCAAACGAAAATAAAATAGGGGGAACTCCATTAGTTTCTCCGTCAAAAAATAATCGATATTAAATATAACGAGAACAAAATTATTAAAAAAAATAAAGTAAGATAAGTTAGGGTGCTTCGGCACCGATTGTAGCACGCCTTGCTCGGCTACACTGTAGTTGGGTGAGGGGTGTTACATTTATTGGTATCAGAGCACGGTTTAGGCGTTCCTAGGCATAGATAGATAGAATGAGATAGTTTGCATAACATGCATTGCATTCATATGAGTTAAGGTGACACTAATGCAGATCTATTTTCTTGGTTATTTTAGGTTAAGGTATGGTCTCAGAATTGCAGAGGGCAGCAGAAGAAGAAGTAATAAGTCGTATCCCGACTGGGAGTGATATTGGAAGTCGGGGAGATCCTGCTCCACTAGTGCAAGAGGTGCCTGTACAACCCCAATAGGCCTTGTTTGAGCAGTTGACTGGATTCTTTCAACAGATGACTGGGGTTATTCCACCACTATCTCAGTAAAAATCACCTCTAGGAAAAATTAGGAAGTATGGAGCTATAGATTTTAATGGTAAAAAGGAAGACGATTCTTCAGCGGCTGAGTATTGATTAGAAAGGACTGAAAGAGTCCTGCAGCAGCTCCATTGCACACCAGAACAGAGTTTGGAGTGTGCAGTTTCGTTGTTACAAGAAGCTGCATATCGATGGTGGGATGTCGTAACCAAGGTAGTGCCACCAGCCGACGTAACTTGGGAATTCATTCTGATAGAGTTCAGAAAGAAATATATTAGCTGTGTTCATGAAGAGGAACAGAAGAGGAGTGGTGATCAGCAAAAGAGGAAATTTGAACAGTCTAGTAATAATAGGCCGAGAGAACAGTTAAGTCAAACAATTGATCAAAGTAGGAGATCTAGATCTAGGCCTACACCTAGAAGAGATCAACCAAAAACACTAGTAGTGAGTGCACCAGGACTAGCAAGAAAATGTGGCCATTGTAACAAGTGGCATAAAGGTGAATGTAGGGGATTGACTGGAGCCTGTTATAGATGTGGAGCCATAGACCATCGTCTGAAAGATTGTCCTAAGAGGAATTTACCATGGATTGAAACAGAGGTCGTGGAAGGACCAAGTACAACAGTAACACCACTTTCAAATGTCACCCAAGCCGGAGAGGAGCAAGAAGCCCCAGATGTGAATTTGAGGTAAAGTATTTCCTTTATGATATGCCTAAGTGTATAATGATAGATTCGAAAAGACTAAGTAGTACCATATATATAAAAGAAGTAGACAGAGGGAGTAATAGAAAGGTAAAAGAATTATCTCAGAACCCAAAACACCCAGTAAATTTCGAGGACGAAATTTAAATTAGAGGGGAAGAATTGTAACACCTTCACTGTAGCAATTACGTACATTCTACTGTTCCAGTGACCGGTGCCGGTCTGGATAGCTAGAATGTCTGGAAAAATAATTAGACTAGAGTGAGGAGTCATAAATAACTCAAATATTAATAAGAAAAATTTAGGAAAAATTTTAGAAATAAAATACAACCAAGTTAAATGAGCCGGTGCCCTAGCGATGGGTAACCCAGTGGGAAGTTGCGGTTCTCACAACTAGGAGCCCTAGACCTGGGGGAAAATTCATAAAATAATTTTTGAGACTCCAGATAAGGGTCATTGAGGTTCCTATGGCATTAGAATGCCAAGAAAATACTTAGAAAAATTTTTCAATTGGTATAGATAATTTTAGTCTGTTAAGCCAAACGGAGGGCATTTTGGTCATTTTGTCTTCAGAGATGATTTTTAACCGACTTGTCCAGTTAAGTAAATAATTATTATGATCTAAAATATGAATAAATATTGCTAAAAATTGAATTGAAAATGAGTAGAAAAGAAAAGGAAAGAAAAATGAAAGAAATTAGGAATTATGACATCATATGATGTCATCAAACACTCTCCACCCAATCACTATTTGACAAGCAAATTAAAAGGGATTAAAATGGCAAAAAAATGAGATAAAAATGAAAAAATTCTAGCAGCCCCTTCTTCCTATTCCCGCACCAAAGAGAAAAAAGAGAGGAAGACCACCATTAAAGCTCCAAATGAGCTTGATTCCCTAGCCAACTACACCATAAAACCTCACCCTCTCTTCACAAAAAATTTCCCTTACCACTAGAGCTAGACTTGGGCAGCCATTAGAAGAGGAGAAAGTGAAGGAAAGTGAAGGGTAAAAATTCATCCAAGAGGTTAGTGCTAATTTTCTTACATCCATTCTTTTCTAAGCATGAATTTAAGTTAAGTTGAAAATTTGATGAAAAATGAATTAAAGATGCATGAACTTGCCCATGAAATTTTAGCAGCCTTAGGGTACCTAGGGTTTCAACAATTTGATTGCATAATAGTTATGTATGGCTGCCATTGAACATGATTTTGGTGTTTTAATTCATGGATTGTATGTATATAGAGAATTGAAATTGTTGGAGTAAGGGTTTGGGCACCAAAATTTGGATTTTGTTTAAGTATTGGTGAAAAGAGGTTGTAATGTTAAATTAGTGACCATTTGGTCATGTTTGAGTAGGAAATTGAGTGAATGGTGCCAAGAGAATTGAGGTTATGTATGCTGTCCAGTGTGCACTGCAGGACTAGGCATGAGTCCAGCAGGTTTGGGCAGCAATAACTTGAATTGTAGAGGTTCAATTGGTGCAAGGCCAATTGGACATGAAACTAGACACATAATGTCACAACTTTGGTGAAGAAACCATTCCTAGAAAACTAAAAAAAGTTGACCAAAAGTTTGCCCTAATTCGGGTGACCTGCAGTCTGCCTGGGCAAAATGACCAAATGAACAGTATTTGATCATTTGGCCATAACTTAGTGTAGAAAGGTGCAATTGACCTGAAATTTTACCAGAAACAAGCTGAGATATAGACAAACAACTTTTATGAAGAACACAAATCCCAATTCTGACCATAACCTAGTCAAATTGCCAACCAAACTTAGGTCACCAAATCTGGCAGAACCAAATTGCCTAGAAAATCTGGGTACAGGTCACTCCGGCCAGTTATGGTAAAATGACCATAACTTGAGCTACAAAACTCCAAATGGAGTGATTCAAAAAAATAAATTCAACTAGACAAAATAAGGAACAACTTTCATGTTGATCATTTTTCCAAATTCTCACTGAAAAAATGACCAATGGAATAGTAAATGCAAAGCATGAAAACTGAAAATTCTGCCCAATTAACATTAAGCTTGGAAATGGTATTGGCAATCAATACCAACAAATTTTGAATGCAAAATGTGGTATCTTGGAGAACTTAGGTTCAATAAATTTATTATGTATTAAAAACTTAACAATTTGAGTGAATAGTAATGTGAATAGTAATACAAAGACACAAAGTATAATAACTAAATTGGTAGAGGAAATTAAGGTATGAAATTTGGAATCTATGAAACATTCATGGATTACTTGGAATAAGAATAGTAATTCACCTAAATGGCTTAATGAACATTTAAGTTATGTGAGTATATAGTTAAGATTTATTTCCATTACTAGTAGGTCTAATAAAACATAAGTAATACCACTTGAATATTAAATGACATTAACCTAGATGGATTGTTGAGTATAAATGGGATGAGGTTTACATTAGGATTTATGTTTCCATTACAAATAAGATAATAACACCTTGTATGAGTTATGAATTCATATAAACATTATAATGAATAAATGAATCACATGAAAATATGAATGGAACATTAGTTTTCTTTATAAGAGACTTTATAAGAGAAAGGAAAAATGTTTTGAGTACAATGGTATATGAACACCATTGTTGTGAATTGTGATCAATATGAATGATGTTAGGAATGTATGAATATGATGATGAATGTATAAATTATGAAATTTATCATGAAATAATAAAGTCATAAAACATAATATATTAATATTTAATGATATTATGTGCCCTTGTACTGCCTAGACATGTGTGTCAGATTGGATAGTTTGGCATGCCAATAGGGTATTGTTTTAGCTGTACTGCGAAAGGCTTTATGCCCGTATTCATGGCTTTGTGCCCGTATTCATGGCTTTATGCCCGCATTCATGGCTTTATGCCAACATTCATGGCTTTTATGCCCGATTATGTGTTATCATGGCTTTTTAGCCATACTGACTACATACGTGGTTGACGTTCCGCGTCTTATGGTATGATGGCCCGAGGCACTGCGATGTCCAGTGCCAACGACCCGTTATTCAGTTTAGTCAGCCTGTCATAGGTTACTTGGGCAGTGAAATTTATTGAGATAAGTTAAGAATATTAGCAATTAAAAATATTAGAAATTAAATAAAATAAATGAGTAAGATGACCTAAAATAAATTAGGATAGTTATTTATTAGAAAGAATAATAAACTGGACAGATATTAAAATTTAATTATTATGAGATAATCTGAGACAACCTAGCAAGTATAGAGAAAATGCTAAAAGATTAGCAAAGAAAATTATAACATAAATAAATATTGCAAATGTGACTTACATAATAATATAAGAATAAATTTATTATTTTTAGATCATTTTTCTATTTACATTATTACTGTACATTGGCGAAATAAACACTTTCAAAGAAGACTAAATTAGGATAAAATATATTAAATTTTAGAACCGCATGTGAAGTATAAATAAATCTTAATTATTTAAATTATGTTTTATTTCTATTTTTATTTGTATATTATTTCCTTGTTATATTATTGCACCACTAAGCAGCAATGCTTAGCGTGATGGAATTGTTTCCTCGCGCAGGTACTGAAGTTAAAGCCCACCGAATACTAAACAAAGATTTTGGAGTTCTGATCTGCAGAGCGTTCAAGGTTGTCACCTCCTCAGCAATGCATATAGATAGGGCTCACATTAAACATATCATGTATTTTGTGTATGTTATTTATTTCTTATATTGCAATGTAAATTAGCAAATTGTAATTAATTTGTATATCATGTAAATTAAGGATTTATTTAATTATTGCAAATGATGTAAATTAATGCAAATTTGAGAATTTTGCTATAAGAATGGAGCATAAATGAATTTGTACAAATGAGTATAGATTTGAATTACATAATGATTTTTCAAATGATGATATGAGTATGGATGAGATTATACATAGAAAATATTGGTGAATTTTCAAACAGATGAATAGTAAAACACGTCAAACGAAAATAAAATAGGGGAAACTCCGTTAGTTTCTCCGTCGAAAAATAATTGATATTAAATTAAATGAATTCAAAATTATTAAAAAAAATAAAGTAAGATAAGTTAGGGTGCTTCGGCACCAATTGTAGCACACCTTGCTCGGCTACACTGTAGTTGGGTGAGGGGTGTTACACTCCATCAGCTTTGGTCTTCCCTTTCTGTTTAGCTATTTTCTTGGAAGGACTAGCAATCTGAGGTTTCTTTTTCTTATTGCCCTTCTTCTTGTTGGACTTTCCAGCACAAGAAGATGCAATCAAAGCTACCTCTTTTCCTTTATTGCCCGGCATATTCTTTTGGGCAATAACCAGCATGTTAAGTAAACTAGCCAAAGTGCATTCCTTTTTAGTCATATGGAAATTTTGTTACAAAATTCCCAAAAGACTCAGGAAGGGACTGAAGGATCAAATCCGTTTATAGTTGGAAATCCATGTTGAAGTCAAGATGTTCCAATTGCTCAATCAGCAGAATCATCTTGTGGACGTGATCCCCAATATTCTGTCCCTCAGAAATCCTCATATGGAATAGCTGTCTAGATATCTCATACCTAGCATTCCTGCTATGCTCACCATACAACTCTTGTAGGTGAAGGAGGATCTCACTCGTACTCTACATGTTCTCATGCTGCTTCTGTAACTCATTACTCATGGAAGCAAGCATGTAACACTTAGCTCTCATATCATGCTCCTTCCACTTGTCTAAAGTTTCATGTTCCTCTTGGGTGGCCTCTGAAGGTAAGAGACCAGAAACATTTGAGTCTAGAACATATCCTATATGTTTAAGGTTCAGGACAAGTTTCAAATTTCTTAGCCAATCAGACAGATTAGGTCCTATCAACCTATTACGATCAAGTATGCGTGCAAGGATATTGGATGGTGGTGGTTGTTCTGTGCTCATTATTATCAGAAAATTAACTGCAGAAAATAACTAGATTAATTAGTAAATGTATCATGTAATTAACCAAAATGATTATATTCTTTTAATCAAATTGGTCCTCCCACTAACTTAGCGAATCCTACACTTTCAAAGTAGAAAATGGAAATCCTAGTTGGATGGATTTCTAGTGGGTGATTGAATCTTATAATTCTATTGATCATCCTTAAGTACATCCATTATTGGAATTACAATAAACTATAAGTGAGCAACTCCTTGCCCATCATATCTCATATGAGGTTCAATCCTTTACCTAGCCCCTAATGCTCAAAATCTCAGGTACATCCATTATTGACTTATCTTGCATTAGTTAAGCTGATCCCATTGAGTTAGTAATTATGCAAATAATTTTAATGTCCTCAGGTACATCCAATATTGGCCACCAAACCATTTACATATTTACAACATCTCATGCTTAACAATTATTCTTAACAAAATCCCTTAAATTAATTGCATCTTATGCAAGTATTTAAAATTTCTTAAAATAATTGCCTCAATAGAGGGCCCATGTTATAATTACTTTAATTATAGCATATCCAACTTAATCGTTTGTTTGGAAGATTTTATGGTAGTCCTAATTACTATTAAGGTCTCACTTTGCACATTATCCATTTAGCATGCATATATCATATACTTGTATACATTCCCATACATTTCATGCATTCATGGATAAATAGTAAATATGGTATGATCATGGACTTTCTAAGGGATTCAATTTTGAGCCACCAATAATTGAATCAGGGCATTCCTAGGTGCATTTCATTCATTCATTCATTTTACAAAAGTTGCTGAAGGAGTACATAATCAACACTTAATCTTAAATTCCTCCCACTGGTCCTACTAATGCTCTTGACCTCCTTGATCTTCTTGCAATCCAATTACATAGTAATCCTTAGCATATCAAGGCGAATTTACAAGAACTAAATAAATGAAATTACAACCCAAAATTATTACAACCTTAATAATACATGCCCAAAATAAATTAAAATAAATTAATTAATTTACAATTCTAAAGAAACATAAAAGAAATAAATCCAATCACATTGGTCTTTTATAGTCCATGATCATCCATCATGCATATCACTATTTAACAATTAAATAAAAACATACATACTTAAATTAAATTGAATATCTCATTAAATTAAATTGAATATCTCATATTCAACTTAAAAATCCAGATTTGAATATGATTCAAACAACTTTAAAAATTCAGATTTGAATCACATTCAAACAACTTTTAAAATTCAGATTTGAATCACATTCAAACAATTTTTAAAATTCTGATTTAAATCAAAATTTAATTGTGTGATTAAAACTCTAATTAAATAATTTAATTAGACATAGGATGAGCTTTTAGATCATACAAAAATTGCAAATTAAAAAGTCAAACCTTGCGCACACCATTGGAGGCCACAAAGTGTGCGCACCAATGGTGTTGGTCACCAAGCCTCCACCTTTCATTGCAACCAGCAATGGATCTATCATCTCATGATCATACCACACAATTAAATCATATAATCAACAATCTAAATGGAAAATATAGTGGCTCTGATACCAATTGAAGGAGCGGAAGCATGAAAAACACAAGTTTATATCATTAAATTCAAAAATTTTCACCTAGGGTCACATGCATCATGCAAGATTTATTTTTATCTATTTGATTTCAATGATAAACAACATATTAAAACTCTTTTAATATGTTTTTGGATCTGTATTTTCTATTTAAGATTTTAGAATTAATCAGATTAATTTTAGAACCCTAGATTAGATCAAGAACAAGTGCACTAACCTGTTTGATGCACTGTAGTGTGTTTGGCATCTTTGAGATACGCCTAGGACACCAGATGTTGTCCTTTAACTTGTCCACACCAAGATCACCAATGGCAGCCACTTGAATAGCTTCTAAAGCTTTTCCAATCAATTAGAAAATTAGGTTTTTCCTTTTGAGAGATTACAAATGTAAACAGGACACTAGAAATGATTTCTAGTATTTTTAATTCAAGAGATTGTTGGGAAATCTCTTTGAATTGATGAGAGATGAAGAAGATATAAGGGAGAGGTGTTTTGGGGCAGCACCAATGAAACAAATAGCAGCTAGGTATTTTTCTTTTCATCCTTTCCCTTATATAGCTAGGTTACCGCTTAAAACCCTTGCCACATGTCACCTTCTGATTGGCTCTAGGTTTAATTGACCCAATCACATTGTGCCAAGTGTTAAACCTATATTTAATCTTGACTTTAATCGTCTTACATGATTAAAAGACATATGTCAAGCTTATGTGTAGTGCATGTGTCACCATCTCATGGTGCCACATGTCACCCTGTAAAATGACCAAAATGCCCCTGTCTTAATTTTGAGTTCTCAACCCAAAATAATTATTTCTCTTCTTCTAATCAATTTATATCAAATATAAATTAATTAATTAATCTCTATTAATTAATTTCTTATTAATTAAATTCATATTTAAACACTTTAAATATAAATTTAACTTATACTATACATTCAATAACCTAGATTTGGTTTCAAGTTACGCTAGGGACTTTGCAATCTAATTGCAAACCAAACCTATTTAATTAATCAATTAAACTCTTTAATTAATTAATTAAATCATATTTAATTTGGTGATTACTTGTGTATGTGTGTGACTTACTAGGCTCATCACTAATTGGCAATGAGACATGATATCAACTCTTAATATCATCAGAACTCCTTCTTACCATAAAAGATTTCTCTAAATCATTTTGTACACCTCATAGACCATGGTTAACACCTAGCATAGCATGCCATGACCACCCAATTAGTAATAAGGTTTACCTTAAATGAACCTATAATCATATGTTACCATGCACTAGAATCTCACTATTATAAAATCCCAATCCAAACTGGAGTCATGGCTTATGTCAAACCCCATTTGCTATAAATATTATGTTCTCTTTTAATTCTAGTTCTTGATTAAAAAGATTTTCTCATCAGAAACTCTTTTCTGATTAAATCTATCTGTCTTGGCCAGGAACTTGAAACATCAAAAACAATTAAATGAACATAGGATTTTATCCCTATTTACTTAGAGGAACAAATTCTATCTTGATCAACACCTACCTCCATATATAACTAGTAGGAGCCAACACATGCCCATATACCCATACACAGTATAAGTATGAAAGCAGTATCAAACTCAAACCACCTATATACAAGATAACTGTGCTATCTCAGGTCTAAAGATTATATGCACTGATATGATTTATGGCAATGCATTGACAAGAGTAAACTCCATGTGCTTGTCATAAATATCACTGGTTCAGCCTACTTATCATGTATAAGTGTTTATCATATTTGTTATATGGCATGAGACTCACCATTCCATCTTATTTACATCTCATATAAATAGCTTGGTAACAAACATGATTACAATCTTTCTGGATAAGTCATGTGCTTATTGTGAAGTATCCTCGATTGTGAACCTATTTATGATACTTTGTGCTAGAAATACTATCATTCATATTCTTAACAACTTAAGAATAATATTTCTAACAAAATATCAATGGACCTTTTCTATTACACATAAATATATTATGTAAACGAAAAGTGAAAATGTCTTTTATTAATAAAATATATACAAGATACATACTAAATAATATACTCTAGGGCATACTACTAATAGTCCCATGGTATGACGGCCCGAGGCACTGCGGTGTCCAGTGCCAACGACCCGTTATCCAATTTAGTCAGCTTATCATAGGTTACCTGAGCAGTGTAAATTATTGAAATTATTTAAGCATATTAGAAAATAAAAAATATTAGAAAGTATTAAATAAAATGTGAAAAAGAGATTAGCAATAAAAATATAACAAAATTACAATTTACAGAATCGTAGAGAGATCTCAAATACAATACTCCTAGAATAAAATGTATATTAAATATTATTACTGTAAGGCTATAAACTCAGTATTTCTAAAGAGGAACAAATTAGCATATAAGATAGTTAATAATAGAAATGTCATTTTAAATCAAATTGATACTTGAATATTTAGAATGTTTTATTCTTTCTTTATTTGTACACATTATTTCTTGTCATGTTATTGCACAACTAAGCAGAAATGCTTAGCGCGATGGATTTGTATCCTTCGTGCAGGTACTGAAGGCAAAACCCAATGGATATTAGATTGGGATTTTGAAGTCTAGATTGCAGAAGTGTCAGAAGGGTTCAAGGTTGTCACCTCCTCAGCAATGCATGTAGATAGGGCCCATATAAGTCATTTGATGTATTTTGTATATTATAAATATTTTGTATGTTGTAATGTAATCTAAGAATTGTTAACTAAGAATTTGTAAGTAATATTTATGTGATGTAAATTAATAAATTGATTAGTTCATATGTAATTAATTTGTATATCATATAAATTGTAAATTTATTCAATTAGTTGTAAATCATATAAATTAATAAAAATATAGGAATTTTGATATGTGAATGGAGTATGAATGAAAGTGGATGGAAATGAATGTGAGAATTGAAATACATGGATGATATTAAAATATGAGATGATTATGAGATTTTATTTTGAAAATATTATTGAATTCCAAGCAGGTGAATAGTAAAATACGCCATTGTAAAATAAAATAGAGGAAACTCTACTGCTTCTCCATAGAAAAATAATTGATATTAAAAGATAATAACTTGAAAATAACTAAAGGAATAAAGTAAGATAAGATAGGGTGCTCCGGCACCGAATGTAGTACACCTCGCTCGGCTACATTGTAGACGGGTAAGGGGTGTTACACAACCCAGATGAACCCTAACTTTCCTTTCTCCCAAATCATGAAATAAACTAAAGAAAAGTAGAAATAAGTTGCTTAGAAGTGATTGAGAAGCAAAATACCTTGATTTGGGGTAAAAATTCAAGTTGAAAAATGGTGGTTCTCCTTCCTTCCTTTTCTTCCCTTATTCGGCCACCTCCTCTCTCTCTCCTTTCTTTTTATTTTCTGCATCCTAATATGAATTTTGAGATGTTTTATGGCTGCCATAGTCATGTGCTAGTCACATGATAAGTGTTAGTTTCATCTTTGCCCTTAATCTTCTTTAAAATTACCATATATGCTATTTTCCAATTCTAATGCATTTTATTTGTTTCTTTTTGGTTTTTTAACTTATTAATTCTTTATTATACCTTATTTAAGTCTTAATTAAGAGTCTTACAAGGTCCTACATGAATTGGAATAGCAAACAGATCCAAAACATCGATTTTTAGCTACTTCCCAAGAGAGTCATTCATCGCTGGGATTTAAGCACATTTAACTTGTCACACCTTACCTCTCTGTAAGGCATAACATGATCCCGTAGAATACTTAATGAACTACCGAACTTCACCTATCGATAACTCATTAAGTACCTTACAAGGGATTTTAAAACAATTTTCTTACATTTTGGAAGTGGTGAGCATTTTGAAAGAATTTAAAATTATTTATTCAAGTTAAATACTAATAAAAATTTTTGTCTATTTTAATTTTGCCGCAAATTTTATAAAAATTTTGACAGAGTTCCCTCTGTATTTTGAGAAACCAGTTCTTCAAATACTTGTAAAAAGCACTTCCAAAAATATTTCACAACTCTCAACCTTCAATAATTCTCAAATCAACTCAATTCAAAGCACTTCAAATAATTTCACAATACAAATCAAGATTTCTCATCTCAAAATATTTAATATCTTCATTAACAAAACATAAAGTAGGAAATTCATATGTACAAATATTAAATTACCGTAGAAAATCCAAAATAATATTATTACAATTTATTTTCAACTGCTCAACTACATTGATACATATAACATTTCCATATTTACATCAAAATTATATACAAGGGTATAAAATAATACCCGTACAAAAGCTTAATGTGATCTTCTCGTGAGTGTACTCACTCTGCTGCTTTTTCCTTGCTCTTATCTGTGACAGCAAAATAAGCCATCGCTGAGTATAAAAATACTCAGTGGTGCACAATAAAAATTTAAAATGCCATAAATAAATCATTCATTGCCAAACATACTTTAATTATTTCTCAATCACATTTCACAAGTATCCAAGTTCATAATAACACTATTTTGTCAAATAATCTATTAAACACAGTTTAGTCAAACAATTTCATAAACACAGTGTTGCCGAGTCATACACAACTTAAGCCATGACACAAAATTTCCAATTAGTGCCGCGTTGTACACCACGACAAAGCAATCTCAACCCCATTAATCGAAGTCAATGAGGGAGGTGGCTAGCTAGCTAATGAGTACTCATTCGATCTACAACCTCAACTGGCAAGCCAGAGAGGGAGGAAAATAAACGATCTCAACCCCATAAATGGAGGAGGAATAATAAGTAACTGTCATGCTAAGTGTGAATCAAAAATCCATTTCAAACATTTCATTCAAATATTGCATACAAAAATCAAATCAATTTCCAAAGTTACAATTTGATCACAAGGTGGCAACACAAAAGTTCATAAATTCATAATGCGTACTAAATCAATTTTTCAAGGATAAAATGCTTAAATAGGGTTTATTGTGCACAAACCTCAAGCGAGTCGTCCCTTAGCCTCGACTCGGTTCCTCGGGTTCCTTCCCGATATTCTTTTCAACTGAAACACACAATTTTACAATGTTTCAGTACTAGAACTTAACATAAATCCAAAATAAATTTAGCTTCACAATTATCTAGCTCTAACGTGCTAAATTCGACGTTCTTTAAATTTTGTGTTTTGGGTTACTATTCACTGCACTATTCAAGTCAAATTGTAACACCCCTCACCCGACTACAGTGTAGCCGAGCAAGGCATGCTACAATCGATGCTGGAGCACCCTAACTTATCTTACATTTATTTTTTTTTAAAAATAATTTTGAATTCATTTAATTTAATATCAATTATTTTTTTGAAGGAGAAACAGTGGAGTTTCTCCTATTTTATTATCGTTTGGCGTATTTTAATATTCACCTATTTGAAATTCAATTCAACAATATTTCTAAAATAAAATCTTATCCATGCTAATCATAATTATCTCATCAATCATTCTCATAATTTTCTCATATTTCAAATCTCATCCATACATTTCAATTTCATAATCATTTCCATACATTTCCATTCATACTCAATTCATATGTAAACATTCTCAAATTATATAAGCAAAATTTTTAAATTTTCTTAATTTACATAATTTACAAAATAATTACAAAATTTCATAATTTACATGATATATAAATTAATTACATATGAAAAAGCTAATTAATTAATTTACATCGCATTCCTATTAATTACCTGTTCATAATATACATTACAATACAATATCTAAGCATTTTATACAAAATATAAAATATATTCTATATGGGCCCTATCTACATGCATTGCTGAGGAGGTGACAAACTTTGACACTCTGCAGATCAAAACTCCCAAAATTTCCAGTCAAACGTCCATTGGGTTCTAGCTTCAGTACCTGCGCGAAGGAAACAATTCCATCGCACTAAGCATAATATACAAATAAAGATAGAAATAAAACATAATTCAAATAATTAAGATTTATTTATACTTCACATGCGGTTTCTAAAATTTAATATGTTTTATCCTAATTTAGTCTTCTTTGAAAGTGTTTATTTCGCCAATGTACAGTAATAATGTACAAAGAAAAATGATCTGAAAATAATAAATTTATGCTTATATTATTATATAAGTCACATTTGCAATATTTATTTATGTTATAATTTTCTTTGCTAATCTTTTAGCATTTTTTTCTATACTTGCTAGGTTGTCTCAGATTATTTCATAATAAGTAAATTTTGATATCGGTTCAGTTCATTTCGATTCTTTCTAATAAATAACTATTCTAATTTATTTTAGGTCATCTTACTCATTTATTTAATTTCTACTATTTTTAATTGCTAATATTCTTAACTTATCTCAATAAATTTCACTGCCCAAGTAACCTATGACAGGCTGACTAAACTGGATAACGGGTCGTTGGCACTGGACACCACGGTGCCTCGGGCCGTCATACCATGGGACACGGAACGTCAACCACGTATGCAGTCAGTATGGCTAAAAAGCCATGATAACACATAATCGGGCATAAAAGCCATGAATACAAGCATAAAGCCATGAATGCGGGCATAAAGCCATGAATACAGGCATAAAGCCTTTGAATACAGGCATAAAGCCTTTCGCAGTACTGCTAAAACAATACCCTATTGGCATGCTAAACTATCCAATCTGACACACATGTCTAGGTAATACAAGGGCATATAATATCATTAAATATTAATATATTATGTTTTATGACTTTATTATTTCATAATAAATTTCATAATTTATACATTCATCATACTATTCATACATTTCTTACATCATTCATAATGATCACAATTCACAACAATGGTGTTCATATACCATTGTACTCAAAACATTCTTCCTTTTCACTTATAAATAGAACTAATGTTTCATTTATATTTTCATGTGATTCATTTATTCATTACAATATTTATATGAATTCATAACTCATACAAGGTGTTATTATCTTATTTGTAATGAAAACATAAATCCTAATGTAAACCTCATCCCATTTATACTCAACAATCCATCTAGGTTAATGTCATTTCATATTCAAGTGGTATTACTTATGTTTTATTAGACCTACAAGTAATGGAAATAAATCTTAACTATATACTCACATAACTTAAATGTTCATTAAGCCATTTAGGTGAATTACTATTTCTATTTCAAATAATCCATGAATGTTTCATGGATTCCAAATTTTCATACCTTAATTTCCTCTACCAATTTAGTTATTATACTTTGTGTCTTTGTATTACTATTCACTCAAATTGTTGACTTTTTAATACATAATACATTTATTGAACCTAAGTTCTCCAAGATACCACATTTTGCATTCAAAATTTGTTGGTATTGGTTGCCAATACCATTTCCAAGCTTAATGTTAATTAGGCAGAATTTTCAGTTTTCATGCCTTGTGTTTACTGTTCTATTGGTCAATTTTGCAATGGGAATTTGGCAAACTGATCAACATGAAAGTTGTTTCTCATTTTGTCTAGTTGAATTTCCTTTTTTGAATCACTCCATTTGGAGTTTTTTAGCTCAAGTTATGGCCTAAAAACCATGACTGGCCGGATTGGGCAGAACCCAAAATTCTGGGTAAAATTGTTTCTGCCAGATTTGGTAACTCAAGTTTGGTTGGCAATTTGACTAGGTTATGGTCATAATTTGGGTCAGGTTTCTTCATAAAAGTTGTTGGTCTATATCTCAACTTGTTGCTGGTAAAATTTCAGGTCAATTGGACCTTGCTACATTGAGTTATGGCCAAATGACCAAATACTGTTCATTTGGTCATTTTGCCCAGGCAGATTGCAGGTCACCCGGATTAGGGCAAACTTTTGGTCAAGTTGGTTTCGTTTTCTGGGCATGGTTTCTTCACCAAAGTTGTGCCATTATGTGTCTAGTTTCACCTCCAATTGGCCTCATACCAATTGGAGTCACACAACCTCAGTTATAGGTCAAACAATACCCTGGACTCATAGGTCCAAATTTCCTGCATAAGAGAAGCACTCCCAATTTTCAATTTCACCCAACTTCCAAACTTCAATTCACATTTATAACACTTCTAATAGTCAATAATCAACCTAAACATCATCAAATTCAAGTCACAACACAAAATTCCATATTTGAGCAAATCCTAAATCAACTTGCATAAATTTTAAATTCCAAGAGAATTTCTAACACTAACCTTATTCCTTAGCTTCACTCAACTTCAATTCAACCTTCTAATCAATCAAAAACTTGAAGCTCCTTCTTGGTCCACCTTGGCTGAAGTTCCTCTTGCCCCAAACTCAATTTCTTTTGGTTTTTCTTGAGTGCTTTCTACTAATTAGGCTTTAGTTTAGGGTGGGCTATAATTTTTCCAAGAAAAAATTTGGTTGAGACTTAGGGTTTTAAGCTTTGGATTTTAGGTTTTAATGGAAAATTTTAGAGAAGAAGGGAAGAAAGCAAATGGACGGGAAGAAGAAGGAAAAAATGCATATTTTTATTCAATAATTAACCTATATAATAATTAAATATTTAATGGCAATATGGTAAATAAGTAGAATGACAAATTTGAAATTATTTTGAAGTTTTTAATCATTATAATTTGACTTTTCAATAATTATTTTTAATTTTCATAATTTCAATTAATTAAATTAATTTAGCTTCATTAAATTAATAATCATCATTTTTTGTCAATATTGGACCCTCAAATTTAATTGACCAAATTTTGCTCTTACCGAGTTATCGGTTTATCTTTCTTTCTTCTTTCTTTTTCTCATTTTTAATTTAATTTTCATCAATATTTATTCCTATTTTATGTCATAATAATTATTTACTTAATTGGACAAGTTGGTCAAAAATCATCTCCGAAGACGAAATGACCAAAATGCCCTCCGTTTGGCTTAACAGACTAAAATTGTCTGTACCGATTGAAAATTTTTTCTAAGTATTTTCTTGGCATTCTAATGCCATAGGAACCTCAATGACCCTTCTCTGGAGTCCCAAAAATTATTTTATGAATTTTCTCCCGGGTCTAGGGCTCCTAGTTGCGAGAACCGCAACTTTCCATTGGGTTACCCATCGCTAGGGCACCGGCTCATTTAACTTGGTTGTATTTTATTTCTAAAATTTTTCCTAAATTTTTCTTATTAATATTTGAGTTATTTATGACTCCTCACTCTATTCTAATTATTTTTCCAGATGTTCTAGCTATCCGGACCGACACCGGTCACCGGAACAGTAGAATGTACGTAATTGCTACAGTGAGGGTGTTACACAAATAGTTGACTTTATAAGGCTTAATAGGTATGGGAACTCTAACTTCACCCACATACCACATTTTAATCATTAAACTTTTTGGTTTTGGTCATTTTCTCAAAGCTTAGGTCATTTTGGCAAAATTGCCAATTTTCGGTTTTAGAGCTCCGAAGTTGCACTGTTCCATTGGTCAATCTACTGTTGGAATTTGGTAAAACTTCCTTCATAGAATATGTTCCTTATTGTCTTAAGTGTATTCTCATTTTTGGATCACCCCAATCGGAGTTTTGTAGCTCAAGTTATAGCCAAAATACAATTACTGTTCACGCATCGCTCATATTGCAACTATGGTTCTGCAAGTTTTGATCCAACTTTGTTCAGTAATTTGATCAAGTTAAGTTCATAATTTGGTCTAACTTTCTTCATATGAAATGTTCTACTATGTCTTAGGTTTCCATCGGTTTAAGAATCACCTAAATCAGAGTTTTCTAGAGAGAGTTATAGCCATTGGAACTTTACTGCTCAATGGCAATTCTGCAGAGTTGCAGGTTCAATAACTCAACTTTGCTCAATAATTTGAATGGGTTAATGGCATAATTTGGGTTGGTGTTCTTCATGAAAGTTTTAGATCTATATCTTATCTAATTTCTGGTAAATTTCAGGTCAATTTGACTTGTCTAGCTCGAATTATGACTAAATGAACGATTCTTGTTTATTTGGTCGATTTGGTGCATGGCACTGCTCTCATTTCACTTTGGTCAATTGTTTCACTAAGTTTTGGTCAGTTTTTGGGCATGGTTCTTTAATGAAAATTGTGCCCTTTTATGTCTATTTTTATCCCCAATTGGTGGCATATCAATTGGACTTGTAAAATTTCCGTTTTGGTCCTTCAAAGTTGGTTTGGTCATGCTGCTTGACCTACGAATTTGTCTTCCATTCTAACAATTCCCATACATTTCCTTTGGTCATTATTGACCATTTTTCAGTCCACAATTGGTCAAAGATATCATTTATGCATTTTTCCAAAATTTGGTTCACAAACCCTAACATTCAAACCCTAATCTCACTAATTCATTGTATTTAACTACATTAATGGTTTTAATGCTAATCATTCAACTAATTAAGGTTTCTACACTCATTCAAACTCATTTAATTCATGCAATTCATACTCCCTTCAACTAGGCCAAAATTTTAGCATGGGTCCTTCCCCCATATTTGTTTCATTTAATCAAGTTCCAAGCTCATTTCAAACACTAATTATGCATTTAAATGGAAAAATAAGGAGTTAACATACTAACCTTAACTTAAAGCTTCAATCTCTAGCTTTAGCCCTTCTTTCTTCTTATACTCTTCTTCCTAAGTTGAGATTACAAGTTCTAGTGAGGTATTTAAGGGACTTATAAAGGTTAAGTGAAGAGAATTAAGCTTAAGTGTAAGCTTAAAGGAAGAAAATTCCATGGAGATTCATGGAGGAAGTGGGGCGGCAACCAAGGGAAAGGAAGAAGACAATTCTAATTTTTTTTTTTTTTGGTTTTATTTTCTTTAATCTTATCCCCTTTTTGAAGACCAAAAATCCCAAATTAATAAAATAAATTAATTAATCCTTTATGACATCATGCATGATGTCATCACCTTTGACTTTTCCATCTTCTCTCTTTTTTTTTCTATTATTTTTTTTCTATTAGTTCTTTAATTTAATTCTCGATTCCGAAATTTTTTTTTCTCCGATTTTATTTGACAGTTAGGTCAGGAGTCAGCTCTCGGGGTCAATTGACCAAATTGCCCCTCGCCGATTCATCCCGGTTTGCAAATAATCCAATATTTCTTCCGGCTCCCTGACCTAATTATTTGACTGACTTAACAGTTCTTTTTCGTGATTTTCTCTTTTCCACTGTGTTCATAAGGGTCCTAAGGACTGCGGCGTCACTTTTTATGGTTCAAAATTTGAGTTTAAAACGACTTCGCAGTCGTTCCCGAGAAGGTCACCCATCGCCGTGACTCTCGGCTCGTTTAACTTCTTATGTTCTGTTTTTCTTATTTATAGTTAACTAATTAAACATTACTAATTATTTGTGTTTATGGCTTCTTAAGTTGTCTTAAGTGTGGCCCTAATCCCATTAATTGTCCGGACCGACACCGGTCACCGGAACAGTGAAATATACCAGGCTATACAAATAGGGGTGTTACAATTCTCCCCCCCTTAAAATAAATTTCGTCTCGAAATTTTACCTGGTATCAATTTCTGAATAGCTGTGGGTGTTGTCTCCTCATGTCCTCCTCTCGTTCCCAAGTAGCTTCTTGGCCCGAATGATGGTTCCACAGCACTTTTACCAATGGTATCTGCTTGTTCCGTAGCTGCTTCACCTCATAAGCCAGAATCTTTATGGGTTCTTCTTCATATGTGAGGTCTGGATTTACTTCAATTTCTTCTACTGGTAGTACATGAGATGGGTCTGATCGATACCTCCTCAACATAGACACATGGAAGACATTATGTATCTTCTCCAACTCTGGAGGTAGTGCCAAACGATAAGCCAAAGGACCCACTCTTTCCAGAACCTCATATGGCCCGATAAAACGAGGACTTAGTTTTCCCTTCCTGCCTAATCTCATAATCCTCTTCCAAGGAGAAACTTTGAGGAAAACTTTCTCACCCACTGCATACTAAATATCCCTTCTTTTCAAATCAATATATGACTTCTGACGGTCTGATGCAGCTTTAAGTCGACCTCTGATCACCCTGATTTTCTCTTCAGTCTGTTGAACAATTTCGGGTCCAATCATTTTTCTTTCACCCACGTCATCCCAACATAACGGGGTTCTACATTTCCTGCCGTACAAAGTTTCATATGGAGGCATCCCGATGCTTGATTGGTAGCTGTTATTGTAAGCAAACTCAATCAAAGGCAAGTGTGTATCCCAACTACCCTCAAACTCAATCACACAAGCCCGTAGCATGTCCTCCAAGATCTGAATTACCCTCTCAGACTGGCCATCTGTCTGTGGGTGGAATGCAGTACTGAAGTTCAATCTAGTTCCTAGGGCTCTCTGAAGACTACCCCAGAATCTAGAAGTGAACCTAGGATCTCTGTCTGAAACGATAGATACTGGCACTCCATGCAGTCTCACAATCTCATCGATGTACAACCTGGCCAATCTGTCTAGACTGTAGTCCATTCGGACAGGTAGAAAATGAGCAGACTTAGTCAGTCTGTCAACAATGACCCATACTGCATCATGACTCTTCTGTGTCCTCGGAAGTCCCATTACAAAATCCATCGTTATCCTTTCCCATTTCCATTCTGGCACTGACAGTGGATGTAATAACCCAGTTGGCACTTGATGCTCTGCCTTTACTTGCTGACAAGTTAGGCATTTGGATACAAACTCTGCCACATCTCTCTTCATGCCCATCCACCAGTAATGCTCCTTTAGCCCTCTATACATTTTTGTACCACCAGGGTGCATGGCAAAAGGAGACTCATGTGCTTCCTTCAAAATGATCTGCCTCAAATCAATATCATTAGGAATACATATTCTACCCTGGTGTAACAATAGACCATCATCTCTGATTGAGAACTCTGGTTTCTTGCCCTGTCTGACTTCTTCCAACAGCTTCTGATACTTTTCATCATTCTGAGCAGCCATTCTGATCTGATCAATTAACACTGGCTGTACATGCCATGCAATTGTTGTCTGTCCCTCATCATTAATCTCTAAACTGGCGTGTAATGATCTCAACTGATGTACCAAAGACAAGGGAGTAACTTGTAGACTTGCCATAATCTTGTGACTTAGGGCCTCAGCCACAACATTAGCTTTTCCTGGCTGATAGTCTATCAGACAATCATAGTCTTTTATCAACTCTAACCATCTCCTCTGTCTCAAATTCAACTCTTTTTGGGTGCCCAAATACTTCAAACTCTTATGATCTGTGTAGATGTAGCACTTCTCCCCATACAAATAATATCTCCAGATCTTAAGAGCAAACACGATAGCTGCAAGCTCCAAATCATGTGTCGGATAATTCCTCTCATGCAGTTTTAGCTGGCGTGATGCATAGGCAATGACATTTCGATCTTGCATCAACACACAACCTAACCCATTATGAGAAGCATCGCTGTAAATTGTATATTCTTTACCCGATGTAGGTAAAGTCAGGACTGGAGCCTCTGTCAAACATCTTTTCAATTCATCAAAACTTTGCTGGCATTTGTCCGTCCACTGAAATTTCACATCCTTTCTAAGCAGCTTGATCAATGGAGATGCCAACATGGAGAATCCCTTCACAAATCTACGATAGTATCCAGCTAACTCGAAAGCTGAATCTACGTGACATTTCGGGTGGCTTCCAGTGGGCGACTTCAATCTTGCTAGGATCTACCTTAATACCCTCTGTTGATACTATGTGCCCCAAAAAGGACATCTCCTTCAGCCAAAATTCACATTTCGATAATTTGGCATATAACTGTTTCTCCCTCAAAGTCTGCAGTACAATCCGCAGATGTCTATCGTGCTCTTCTGCATTCCTCGAATAGACCAATATATCATCAATAAATACCACAACAAACTGGTTGAGGTATGGTCTGAAGATAGTGTTCATCAGATCCATAAAAGCGTAGGAGCATTAGTTAACCGAATGGCATGACCAAGAACTCATAATGGCCATAACGGGTTACGAAGCGATTTTAGCAATACTTTGCTCTTGTACTTTCGGTGATAATAACGATCTCGAGTCAATTTTGGAGAACATTTTGCACCCCTCAACTGATCAAACAAATCATCAATACGGGGCAATGGGTATCTATTCTTTATTGTCATCTTATTCAACTGCCGATAGTCAATGCATAACCGGAGAGTGCCATCCTTCTTTTTAACAAAAAATACTAGCGCTCCCCAAGGTGACACACTAGGGCGGATGAAGCCCTTATCAAGCAACTCTTGCAATTGTACTTTCAATTCTTTTAGTTCTGCAGGTGCCATTCTGTATGGTGTTATGGAGATTGGGTCCACACCAGGCATAACATCAATTTCAAAGCGCACTTCTCTTTACGGAGGTAATCACGGCAATTCATCAAAAACACATCAGGAAAGTCACATACTGATAGGAATGTCCTTGATCTTTGGACTCCCCACTTGGGTGTCTATCACATGTGCCAAATCGCCTCACACCCTTTTCTAATCATTTTCCTTGCGGTCTGTGAAATGATGTTTGAAGGCAATAAGCGCCTCTCCCCATGTATTACTACATCACCATGCGAGGAGACCAAAAGTGAGTATCTTGATCTCTGATCAATCATAGCATGATGCCTAGCTAACCAATCCATGCCCAAAATAATGTCATAATCTCTTAAGGGCATTTCAATTAAATCAGACAGAAAAGTGTGTCCTTGGATCACCAAAGGACAATCTCTATATAGCCTATTTACCCTGACCTCCTGGCCTAATGGACTAGTTACTAACACATCATAGTACATTGGTACACACGGAATAGCGATGAACACATCACACTAGCACTAACATAAGAATGTGTGGATCAAGGATCAAAAAACACATAAAAATCTTGGTCAAGGATGGAGAAAATACATTACAACGTCGATGTTTGACTTCTTCCCTCGACACATGGTATACACTCTGTTGGTGCACCAGAGTGCTGGGTGGTTACGGTGCTTTGACTTCCAGGAGTGTTACCAGGACCCCTACCTCTGCCTCTACCTCTAGCAACTGACGGTGACCCTCTAGGTGCAGAGACTTGGGTTGATCCTTCAGATGTGGCAAAAGATCCAAACCGGCGCGGACTAGTGCAATCCTTAGCGAAATGTCCGCTTCCTCCATAGTTAAAACATGCACCAGTAGCCTTGAAACAAATCCCACCATGAGTTCTACCACACGTTTCACACTGCCGGACCGATAGAGATCCTCGAGAAGCTTGTTGGGTCGGCTAACCAGACCGAGGTGGTCTTTAGCCAAAAAATCTGCCTCTGCCTCTACAGGAGCTAGATCCCCCAAACTGTTTCCTCTTGCCAGAACCACTTTCAGATGCTCGTCCAGTAGTCTTTTCAGCCTTCTCTTTCTCTTGTGAACCCTTCTTCACTGCCCCTTTGGATTCTATCCTTTCTAATTCCAAGGCTTGTGAGATCAATTCAGCAAAATTCTGATGTCTGAAACCCAGAACTTGCATTCTCAGACTCTACCTTAGCCCGGACTCAAACCTCTTACATCTGTCTCTAGGGGTGGAGACTAAGCTTCCAGCATAGTGGCTTAGCCTTGAGAAATCTCTCTCATATTCTGCTACAGTTCGGTTCCCTTGTTTCAAACTCAAGAATTCTTGCAACTTCATGTCCACATATGCATCGGGAACCCATTTCTGTCGGAACTCCCTCAAAAAGTCTGTCCATGTCAGCACAGGTGGCTCAACCAGGCTGTGAAGGATGGTCTTCCACCATTCAAACGCATCCCCTTGCAACAGGGAAACAAAATACTCAAACTTCAGCTCTTCCGTACATTGCAGCTTTCTGAAAACTCGTTCCATTCTTTCCAACCAGCATTGTTCTACCTCGGTGGATCCACGGTGCCTTTAAACTCGGTGGTCCCAAATTTTATCAATTTTTCATCTTTGCCAAGTGAGAAATTTGTGGTTGTGCTCAGATCTTGGCATCCGAGCTTGGGGTGGCACATTACCCGCCATTTCTTTGAAGAAGGCGACCATCTGCATAAATTGAGCGAAAGCTGCGGTCTTTGGAGCAGAGTGGAGTGGTGACCCACTCACGTGCAGTCTTTGGGGCTTCCCCTTGAACCTCAGCCTCAACAGATTGTCCTTTGGAATGATCTCCTCCTTCCATTCTGTTTTCTCAAATTTTCTACTTCCTGAGATTAAACACAAGGAGGTTGACCTCCGTTAGTGCATATTCATGATGTAAATATGTCATATGTATCAATTTAAAGACACTTGAGCAGTTGTACTTATCAATAAAATGTTCATACACATAGTCAAAATTTATTGAAAAACCATGCTCTGATACCACTAAAACATGTCACACCTTACCCCTCTGTAAGGCATAACATGATCCCGTAGAATACTTAATGAACTACCGAACTTCACCTACCGATAACTCATTAAGTACCTTACAAGGGATTTTAAAACAATTTTCTTACATTTTGGAAGTGGTGAGCATTTTGAAAGAATTTAAAATTATTTATTCAAGTTAAATACTAATAAAAATTTTTGTCCATTTTAATTTTATCGCAAATTTTATAAAAATTTTGACAGAGTTCCCTCTTTATTTTGAGAAACCAGTTCTTCAAAGACCTGTAAAAAGTACTCCCAAAAATATTTCACAACTCCCAACCTTCAATAATTCTCAAATCAACTCAATTCAAGGCACTTCAAATAATTTCACAATACAAATCAAGATTTCTCATCTCAAAATATTTAACATCTTCATTAACAAAACATAAAGTAGGAAATTCATATGTACAAATATTAAATTACCGTAGAAAATCCAAAATAATATTATTACAATTTATTTTCAACTGCTCAACTACATTGATACATATAACATTTTCATATTTACATCAAAATTATCTACAATGGCATAAAATAATACCCGTACAAAAGCTTAATGTGATCTTCAACTCGATGTGACTCACTCTGCTTTGCTTTCCTTCTTGCTCTTATCTGCGATAGCAAAATAAGCTATCGCTGAGTATAAAAATACTCAGTGGTGCATAATAAAAATTTAAAATGCCATAAATAAATCATTCATTGCCAAACATACTTTAATTATTTCTCAATTACATTTCACAAGTATCCAAGTTCATAATAACACCATTTTTTCAAATAATCTATTAAACACAGTTTAGTCAAACAATTTCATAAACACAATGTTACCGAGTCATACACAACTTAAGCCATGACACAAAATTTCCGATCAGTGCCGCGTTGTACACCACGACAAAGCAATCTCAACCCCATTAATCGAAGTCAATGACGGAGGTGGCTAGCTAGCTAATGAGTACTCATTCGATCTACAACCTCAACTGGTAAGCCAGAGAGGGAGGAAAATAAACGATCTCAACCCTATAAATGGAGGAGGAATAATAAGTAACTGTCATGCTAAGTGTGAATCAAAAATCCATTTCAAACATTTCATTCAAATATTGCATACAAAAATCAAATCAATTTCCAAAGTTACAATTTGATCACAAGGTGGCAACACAAAAGTTCATAAATTCATAATGCATACTAAATCAATTTTTCAAGGATAAAATGCTTAAATAGGGTTTATTGTGCACAAACCTCAAGCGAGTCGTCCCTTAGCCTCAACTCGGTTCCTCGGGTTCCTTCCCGATATTCTTTTCAACTGAAACACACAATTTTACAATGTTTCAATACTAGAACTTAACATAAATCCAAAATAAATTTAGCTTCACAATTACCTAGCTCTAACGTGCTAAATTCGACGTTCTTTAAATTTTGTGTTTCGAGTTACTATTCACTGCACTATTCAAGTCAAATAGTTGACTTTCTAAGGCTTAATAGGTATGGGAACTCCAACTTCACCCACATACCACATTTTGGTCATTAAACTTATTGGTTTTGGTCATTTTCTCAAAGCTTAGGTCATTTTGGCAAAATTGCCAATTTTTGGTTTTGGAGCTCCGAAGTTGCACTGTTCCATTGGTCAATTTACTGTTAGAATTTGGCAAAACTTCCTTCATAGAAAATGTTCCTTATTGTCTTAAGTGTATTCTCATTTTTGGATCACCCCAATCGAAGTTTTGTAGCTCAAGTTATAGCCAAAATGCAATTACTGTTCACGTGCACTATTCATACTGCAACTATGGTTCTGGCAGGTTTTTGATCCAACTTTGTTCAGTAATTTGATCAAGTTAAGTTCATAATTTGGTCTAACTTTCTTCATATGAAATGTTATAATATGTCTTAGGTTTCCATCGGTTTAAGAATCACCTAAATCAGAGTTTTCTAGAGAGAGTTATAGCCATTGGAACTTTACTGCTCAATGGCAATTCTGCAGAGTTGCAGGTTCAATAACTCAACTTTGGTCAATAATTTGAATGGGTTAATGGCATAATTTGGGTTGGTGTTCTTCATAAAAGTTTTAGATCTATATCTTATCTAATTGTTGGTAAAATTTCAGGTCAATTTGACCTGTCTAGCTCGAATTATGACCAAATGAACAGTTACTATTCATTTGGTCAGTTTGGTGCAGTGGCAGCCTGCTCTCATTTCACTTTGGTCAATTGTTTCACTAAGTTTTGGTCAGTTTTTGGGCATGGTTCTTTAATGAAAATTGTGCCCTTTTATGTCTATTTTCATCCCCAATTGGTGGCATATCAATTGGACTTGTAAAATTTCCGTTTTGGTCCTTCAAAGTTGGTTTGGTCATGCTGCTTGACCTACGAATTTGTCTTCCATTCTAACAATTCCCATATATTTCCTTTGGTCATTATTGACCATTTTTCAGTCCACAATTGGTCAAAGATATCATTTATGCATTTCTCCAAAATTTAGTTCACAAACCCTAACATTCAAACCCTAATCTCACTAATTCATTGTATTTAACTACATTAATGGTTTTAATGCTAATCATTCAACTAATTAAGGTTTCTACACTCATTCAAACTCATTTAATTCATGCAATTCATACTCCCTTCAACCAGGCCAAAATTTCAGCATGGGTCCTTCCCCCATATTTGTTTCATTTAATCAAGTTCCAAGCTCATTTCAAACACTAATTATGCATTTAAATGGAAAAATAAGGAATTAACATACTAACCTTAACTTAAAGCTTTAATCTCTAGCTTTAGCCCTTCTTTCTTCTTATACTCTTCTTCCTAAGTTGAGATTACAAGTTCTAGTGAGGTATTTAAGGGAGTTATGAAGGTTAAGTGAAGAGAATTAAGCTTAAGTGTAAGCTTAAAGGAAGAAAATTCCATGGAGATTCATGGAGGAAGTGGGGCGGCAACCAAGGGAAAGGAAGAAGACAATTCTAATTTTTTTTTTTTTGTTTTATTTTCTTTAATCTTATCCCCTTTTTGAAGACTAAAAATCCCAAATTAATAAAATAAATTAATTAATCCTTTATGACATCATGCATGATGTCATCACCTTTGACTTTTCCATCTTCTCTCTTTTTTTTTCTACTATTTTTTTTTCTATTAGTTCTTTAATTTAATTCTCGATTTCGAAATTTTTTTTTCTCCGATTTTATTTGACAGTTAGGTCAGGAGTCAGCTCTCGGGGTCAATTGACCAAATTGCCCCTCTCCGATTCATCCCGATTTGCAAATAATCCAATATTTCTTCCGGCTCCCTAACCTAATTATTTGACTGACTTAACAGTTCTTTTTCGTGATTTTCTCTTTTCTACTGTGTTCATAAGGGTCCTAAGGACAGCAGCGTCACTTTTTACGGTTCGAAATTGGAGTTTAAAATGACTTCGCAGTCGTTCCTGAGGAGGTCACCCATCGCCGTGACTCTCGGCTCGTTTAACTTCTTATGTTTTGTTTTTCTTATTTATAGTTAGCTAATTAAACATTACTAATTATTTGTGTTTATGGCTTCTCAAGTTGTCTTAAGTGTGGCCCTAATCCCATTAATTGTCCGGACCGACACCGGTCACCGGAACAGTGAAATATACGAGGCTATACAAATAGGGGTGTTACATAACTGTCTTCTAATCCATTTCTTTTGATTTCTTTCACCCTTAATTGACCAATTTAAGATTAAATTATATCTTCTCACCTTAATTTAAGGATAGTTCCAGATATTCCAATCGTCCGAACAGACGTTAGTCGCCAAAATAGGGAAATATACAGAATTACCTAAAGTGAGGGCATTACATGAGCCACTACTAGCTTTGTGCCTTAGGTTGAATTAGCTCGTGTAAATGAGGATCAGCTTATGCAGAGGCGAACGCAGAATTAAATGTGAAGGGGCTAAAATTTAATGGGGATGTCAATTGTTCCCGATTCTAACTCAAGCCTTCCCAAACTCGATCTATTTTTCGCAACTTAGCCCCCATCCTCGATATTGTGTGATGTAGGCACAAAGAAGCCTTTTCCTTGTCTCGAATCCTTGAAATCCATCCCCATAATAATATATTATTTTTTATTAAAAATTAGTTTATTTTTATATATTTCATAGTTAAATATTAAAATTTTAATATATAGTATTATGATTATGTTTAAAACTTATATTTATAGCTTATAATGTATTTTTCTAATATATAAATTTAAGAATTAATTTAAATAAGGTCTACACCCAGTCCTTTTAGGAGCCACTATTCAGACTCACTGATGTATATATTTAAATTAAGAAAAATTTTCAATATAATTGTTTCAATATTAGATTGATTATATATTTTATTGATTAAAAACATAAATGGATGACTATGGGTTAAATTTTTGCGGGTAGCCGACTCGACCAAATCTCTATAGAACGGATTTAGATAGTATATAATAAGGTTTATAACGGGTTCAAATTTGAAGAATGATACTTGTGACGGATTCTGATCGGGTTTAGGTTTTGCATGTTGGTCTCTGTTATCTGAATCTGTTTATATAAATATTTAATTAAATATAAAATATATTTTTTTATTATAATATTTACAAATTTTATATTTTTATCTTAAATAAAATAGAATTCAAATATTTATGAAATTATTAAATTTTTAAAACATAAATTATTTTTATATAGATTATTAATTAAAATATATAAAATTAAAAAGATTCTGATATTTTTTGGGTAATAATAATTATTTAAGATGAATTCGAATTTTGATAATATTAATTGGATTCTGATTCTGGTAGAGTGATTTTCACAGATACACTATCCATTGTCATCCCTAAACTTATTTTATATTAAAAAAAATACTATCCATTAATCACTTACAAATTAATAATCCAAATACTTTATTTTTAGAATATTCTAAATGCATATTCATATTTTATAATATTTAATTATTATTATCTTTTTCACTTATAGAATTTTTTAGCATAGTAATATCTTAAATTAAATTATTTATTATTATTATTATTATTATTATTATTATTATTATTATTATTATTATTTTACATTATAGTTATAATATATTTATGTTTTGAAAAAAAAAATGGAGGGGCCAAATACCCACTTATTCACATTCCCTCATTTTAGAATATTAATATAATATATATAAATTTAAAAAAAAAATTTTTTTTTTGGGGGGGGTGGGGGGGGGGGGGGTTGTGAAGGGGAGCAGGGCCCCACCCTTTGTCTTGGGTCCACCTTTGAGCTTATGCGTTTGAAAAGCTTGCAATTACACGACAATACACGCAGCCTCATGCGCTAGCTCGTGTAATTTCTGATTGTTCAATACTTGGCAGATTTTCCGCTTCTCTTTTATAATTCCAAGGACTTTCAAATCAGCAAACACCCTTCTAAAATATCTCTAAATACTCTATTATACCTGATATTAATATAAAAAGACAAGAAAAGATTAATTAAATGCAAAATAATATAAATATAAAAAATTAAACTAAAATATAAATAAAAGGTTATAAAGTAAAAAATAAAGACAAAATAAATGCAAACCATGCTCTAAATGCCTGCAAAATATGCATGCATCAGCTCTTAAATTTTATAATCAAGTTAAGTTTGAATTATTCACTGTATTCATTATTTAAGCTGCTCAACACAACCAAGACATATATAATTCATCAAAAAATCGATTCGACAAATTGAAAATATGCAGATGAAATTTTCAAAATATTTTTTTATATATAAAAAATTACAAAAGTAATTCTTTAGTTTAAAAAAAAATTATTTATTGATATTATAAATTTATAATTTGCTATTATTAGTTATTTTAATTTTTTAAGATGTTAATTTATTTTTATTTTAAAATTCGGATTGTATCATTGGAATAAAATTGCCAACCCTTCACCCTTTTTGGTTACTTCTTTGCTTTGAATTTTTTGGGCACAAAATAATAATAACTATAGAGTACGCTTCTACTCATTTGTCGTTTTCTTCTTTTTATCTTAAATCTTTATCTCTAAAGTAATAAGAATTATTGGAGATAGACTGCTTTAGTCAGCATTTTTTTTTCTGTTTATTTTTATTATTATTATCATTATTAACGTGCCATTCTTTGAGTAACAAGTAAATTGTAATACTCACGCAAGTTAATCAACTATTTATATCATGCCGATGAATGACATAGACTTTATGCATCTCATATCAACTTTCATCAAAAGCTTGGAAAGGAAATAATACAGTCTTAATTTAGAAGGGAGGGACACTTTGAGATACAATAAATTATAAAATACATTCGAAATATTAAAATTAATGCATTAATTACTTACAAAAAAAATAATTATTTCTTAAATTTAGGATTTATGAGATTTTTAATTTTATGAATGAAAGTGTATGTATATCGAAAGTATATAATAATTTGTCTGATTACATTATTAGATAATACTTGATGGATTACACAATGAGAAATAATTCTATTTTTTTTATTATAAAATAAATAATTTTAAAATAATTAGATGGAGTGACTCAAATTCGAAACCTCTCCTAATTAACTTGCTAAGTAAAATTTTATTTTCATATATATTTATGTTTTTTATTTTTTAAAAATTTAATTTATAATTTGTCCATCGCTAGCTAGCCAATTAAGTAAGTATGGTGGGAAGGTCTTATCCATTGCCTATAAAGCCATTAATGTTATCAATCTCTTTAATAGAAAATGACTATAGCAGAGTCAGTGGTTGGTCCTAACACGTAGAGTGTGAGATGTAGTTGAAGAACTAAATGAATAATGAATATCTGATGTTTCGTGCTACTTTAGAGAAGAAAAGAAAGGATCACAAGTTAGAAGTTGCCTTCAAGCTTAACACGTATTTATTGAATTTTATATATATATATATATATATATATATATATATATATATATATATATATATATATATATATATATATATATATATATATTAAAAAAATTATTTTATTTTATATGATTTAAATTTAAATTTAAATTTAAATTCGCGATTTCATAAATTTAAAGATAAAATATATCATTAAATTAAAAATTTTAATTTATTTCTAAGTTGATATTTTATACCAACATAAAAAATTATAAAATATTTTTAATGTATATAAAAATATTGTATTATTTCTTATAAAGAAAAAATGATATCTTTTTAAGATATGAATAAACCTACATAATCATGAAGATGATTCATTATATTAAGAGTATTGAATAATTTTTTTCTTAATATATATTTATTAATAAGTTTAATTAATTTTATTATCAGACATAGCATTTTAAGCTAAACACTTAAAGCCTATTTATATGTGGAAAACCGTTTTTAATTTTTTTTTAAATAAAACTTTACTTTTCATAAAAAAATAAGAAAAAAAAATAAAAAGATATTCACCTATAATTAATTAAAAAATAATTATTTAATTAAAAAATTAAAAAATTATAAATCATTATAAAATATAATACAAATTTATTTTAGTTTTAAAATTATTTTTAAATATGGGTTATTTATTTGTTTGTAATATAATTAATTTTTATTAATATAAATAAATATTTTCTAAAATAATTATTCAATTTTATTTATGAAGAATTTATGGTGTATTTTTTTGCTAAAAAATTTATTGTTTTTCATTTAAAAAACAATAAGAAAAAAATAATTTTTATTATAAAGAAAAATCATAGAAAATAACTTAAAACTGTTTTTTAAATTTTAATTAAAATTTTTAATTTTTTTATTTGAAAAACTGGTAAATATTAATACAAAATTTTATTTTTAATTTTTAAAAAACTTTTCCAAAAATATACTTCAATTTTTCACAAAATCAAATAAGGTATAGTTAAACTGACATATGAGAATTAATTAAATGATATATTTAGCTTATAATTAGTTTCTTTCTTAAGGTTAAAAATTATTAATTCATGGATCT